>NW_020711213.1:0-7578 GCF_002925995.2 Terrapene triunguis | reverse complement strand
TCCCTTCCCAACAGCGTGACACAGAACCAGCTCGAGCCCCCACCCAGTGACCTGGGAAAATCTTACACACACCCCTGGGCGCCTCGAAGAGGCAATACTTCCCCTCTCGCAAGCACAGAGCCTCGGTGTAGCAGAAAAATGTTTAATAACATGAGGTAAACGACATAGCATTAAATTGGGAAAACACCACAACTAGAGTTCATAGACCAAACCATGAGCGAAGACCCACCCCAGCAAATTGGGCCGTGTCCTTTCCCGTTGGTTCTTGAAACCAGCAACCAAAGTCCCAAAAGTCCAACAACCCCAAAGTCTCTTGGGTCCAGCAACCCAAGAATCACCAAAGTCCCAAAAGTCCAACAACCCCCCAAAGTCTCTGTCCCTGGTCAGTGCAGCCCCAGAGTTCAGGGGGGAGGGGCGCAGGGTGTTAAGGGGCACCTTACGTGATCCGAGACCAACCGGCCGCCTCTCCGTGGGGTTCCGCCGCAGCCTTCACCACGAGCCGCTCCACTCCACCTGCTGTCCCGTGAGCCGCTCCTGCCGTCCCACGAACCGCTCTGCTCTGCTCTGCTCACCGACCTGTGAGCCGCCCGGCTCCACTCCGCTCCAACCGTCCCCGCAAGGCTCCGCTCTGCCAGCTGCTCCTCCAGCTGCTCTGCTCCGCTCACCGACCTGTGAGCCGCTCAGCTCCGCTCTGCTCCACCGTCCCCGCGAGGCTCCACTCGGCTAGCTGCTCCTCCAGTCGTCCTCGCAAACTGCTCCGCCAGCCGCTTAGCAATTCAGGCTCCCCCACTAGTTAACACAGCCTCAGTGATCTCAGCTCTTAGTAACTTTAGCTCTTTTGTGATTTCAGCTCATAGTGATTTCAGCTCATAGTAGGGGAGCCCCAGTGCTGGTGCACTAGTGGCCCAAAGTGAACTCAGCTCAGCAGCTTGTAACTAGACTCCTAAGGGAATCAAAGTTAGCTCTGACATTCAACAGTGGAGAGAGGAGAAGGTGCAATTGGTGTTTCAGGCTCACGCAAGGGCCCCACACCACCAGGTACCAATACCTGCCCCTAACCTCTCTCAATTCACTGGGTTTTGTAACCCATGCCCCTTGACAAGCAAATGCTACTTAGGTAATGGTGACGGATTCACTCAGTCCTTCTGTCATACAACAGTTCCACTGGCCTTGATTCACAGAATCAGGGTAACAAAACTTTATTCTTCCTGCCCCAATAATAGAGAAACTGGGGATCCCACACCAGCCAAAGTAACCACTTTCAGTTGCTGTGTTTCCTGCCAGGCGAGTGGGTGTGCCTATGCAAATAAGATCAGCCCCTGGAGTTCTTTTCCACACTCGCCATAATTCACCACCAGATGTCAGGGTAGAGCTCATCCTGACTCTGCTTACATCCTCCCCCCAGCCGAGAATTTGTCGTCCCGACAAATCACACTCCCTATTATACCAACTCACTGGTTCCCTCCAAAGGGCCTCAGATAGCCCACTTTAGCTTCCACAAGCCTGTGTGCTAAACATATTGGTTCCTCACTAGTCACCCCAGGTGCATCATAAGTCAACCGTTTTACTGGCCTTATTACCCTGTCTCGTCTATTGAGAATCTCTGTTGCCGTGGTAGGGGGGACAGCCTCTTGAACGATGGATGGAGAGGTTTCCTTTGAGGGCCCCTCAGCTATTGGTATAGGCCCCTGCATTTCTAGTTCTAACAGTGGAGGGTCCAAGGTGCCCAGGACATCCTCCACCTGTATGTCTCCACTGTCCAATAACCTGGGTGTGTCATCACATGGGGGTCCCACCAGTGGCTCAGGGGTGTCAGGAATGGGCCTAAATACTTCTGCCATGGGGTTTAGGGCGGAAGAGGAGGAGCTCTCTTTTGATTCAGCTGATCGAGACTGAAATCTTGTCTCCATCCCAGGATACACCATGGTTGTGTCTTCCTCCTCAGACTCACTCTCGGATGTGCTGCATAGGGGTAGGTTAGCTGCAGGGGGCTGGCTGTCCACGTTGGAGGGCGGCTTTGGTCCAGCACCTTCATTCTGCCCAGTTGCCCTGTTGTGGCCCATCTCATACGGGGTGCCTACCAATTCCCCCACCGGGAGCAAAAGGTTTCTATGCACTGTCTTTGTCTGCCCTGGACCTTCTTCAGGTTTGATCTTGTAGACCGGCAGGTCCCCTAGCTTTTCCATCACCAAGTAAGGTATTGCCTTCCATCTGTCAGCTATCTTGTGTTTGCCAGCAATACCCAAATTTCGCAGCAGGACTCTGTCCCCCGGCTGGAGTTCTTGCAGACGTACCCTAGCATCATATCGATGTTTGTTGCGGTCTGCGTTCTTCCGAGCCGCAGATGTAGCTAAGTGATAAGCATCCCGCAGCTTTTCTCTCAGTCGGGATACATATTGCTGATGAGTTTCATAGCTATCTCCATCCTCTGATACACCAAAGCACAGGTCTATGGGTAATCTTGGTTCTCGCCCAAACATTAAGAGATATGGGGTGACCCCCGTAGCATCGTTCTTTGTGGCGTTGTAGGCGTGCACCAGATATGCAACATGTTGGCTCCAGGTTGCTTTCTGCTCTGGTCGCAAAGTCCCCAACATATCTAATAGGGTTCGGTTGAACCTCTCTGGCTGAGGATCACCTTGCGGGTGATAAGGCGTTGTTCTAGACTTCTTAATTCCCGCTATCCTCAGCACCTCCTTCAGAAGGTGACTCTCAAAGTCCCGCCCCTGATCCGAGTGTATCCGGGCTGGGAATCCATAAACTGAAAAATATTTTTCCCACAGTACTCGAGCGACAGTGGTGGCCCTCTGATCACGCGTGGGATATGCCTGCGCATATCGCGTATAATGGTCAGTCACTACTAGAATGTTCCCAATATTCCTCTTGTCTACTTCTAAAGACAAGAAATCGATGCATACCAGTTCCAAAGGTTTGGTGCTGGTGATGTTCTTGAGATATGCAGCCCTCGTGGGCAGAGTCTTCCTTTGAACACATCGAGCGCAAGTCTCACATTTCCTACGAACATCTTCAGCCATCCGGGGCCAATAGAATCTACTACGAAGAAGTTCCAGGGTCCTCTCCATCCCTAAATGTCCGAAGTCATCATGCAGGGCCCTCATGGCCAGGGCTCTGTACTCTTTTGGCAGCACTAGTTGTGCTCGTTGCTTTTGTAAAGGGTCGGTGGTCATTCGATGTAACACTCCCTGGATCAGTTTTAGTTTGGTCCATTCTCTCAATAGTAGTTTACCCTCCGGGTTAGGGGGGACAACCGCAGCTGGGCTTCGCCCCTCCCTTTTGGCAAGTAGTGTATCACGAATGTCAATATCTTGCAGCTGGGCTTCTTGCCAGTCAGCCGCATTGAGCACGGGCAAGGGAGATTGGTCCAATGCAATATAGTTCACAGACGCAGAAGGCACGCAGTCAGGGGGCAGGCCCAAAGCTTCAGCAACACATCCATGAAGGCTCTCATGGGCCTCTGGCTCTCGGCGACTCACACTGCAAATAGCCCTCACTCCATCCATGGGTATCATAGCCACTTCAGGTGCCTGCGGACGCCTGGACAATGCATCTGCATCTACATTGCTTCTCCCTGATCGGTATTGAATGCTGAACTCATAGCTAGCCAAGGCGGCCACCCATCTCTGCCCGGTAGCATCCAACTTAGCACTTGTTAACACGTAAGTCAATGGGTTGTTGTCTGTCCACACCTGGAACTGAGCACCATACAAGTAGTCTCGAAATTTCTCAGTGATGGCCCATTTCAAGGCCAAGAACTCCAGCTTGTGGATGGGATAGCGAGTTTCACTGTCAGACAGTCCTCGGCTGGCAAAGGCTACGGGTTTATGTTTGCCTTCCACTTCCTGGTACAGTACTGCTCCCAGACCCTCCAAACTGGCATCAGTATGTAGGATAAACGGTTTGCTCGGATCAGCAAAGACTAGGACGGGGGCATGAGTTAGGCGAGTAATGATTTCCTGAAAAGCCCTCTCACATCTCTCGTCCCACCTTGGCCCAAACGGTTCGAAGGGGCCATAGTGTCTCTGCACAGGAGGCTTTGGAGGCCTCCTCTTATTCTTGGTCTTAGATTTGTTCTTGTTGGACTGGTATCCCCTGGTAAGATCATTCAGGGGTTTTACAATCGTAGCGTAGTTCTTCACAAATCTACGGTAGTAGCCACTAAATCCAAGAAAGGTCTTGAGTTCTCTGTAGTTACTTGGATGTGGCCAGGTAGTGAGTGCTTCTATTTTGTCAGGATCAGTACTCACACCCTCCTGGGACACGATGTGACCCACATACTTCACTGAGGTTCGGCAGAACTGGCATTTGTCAATTGAAAGCTTCAAACCATACGCCCCAACCTATCAAGCACTTTAAGAAGTCTTTCTTCATGCTCCTCCAAGGTTCTTCCAAACACAATCAGGTCATCCAAGTAAACTAACACTTGCAGTAAGTTCATGTCTCCCACGACTTTCTCCATAAGACGTTGAAATGTGGCAGGTGCCCCAGAAATCCCTTGGGGCATGCGTTCGAACTGGTAGAACCCTAACGGGCAGATGAAGGCTGTCTTCTCCTTATCTTCTTCTCCCAGAGGGATCTGGTAGTATCCACTCCGAAGATCCAACACAGAGAACCACTGGCTGCCCAGCAAACAGTCCAAGGCATCTTGTACTCGAGGCATGGTGTATTGGTCAACTGTAGTGCGCCTGTTTAGGGTGCGGTAGTCAATACACATCCGGATTTTCCCACTCTTCTTACGAACCACCACAATGGGAGAGGCGTAGGGACTTCGGGACTCTGTAATGATACCATTCGCGATCAGCTCTTGAAGATGATGGCGTACGTCTTCCATCTCAGAGAGAGCAATCCTCCTAGATCTCTCCCGGAAGGGTCGGGGATCTTGTAGCCTGATGTGGTGTTCCACTCCTTTGGCACATCCCACATCCCACTCATGCAGTGAGAATACCTTGGATCTCTCACAAAGCTTCTTCCGCAGGCGATCCTTCCACTCCTCAGGCAATGGTGAGTCCCCAAAGTCAAACTTTGCGGGGTCCATCACTGGAACTTCAGCTTCACACTGGGGTCTCACAATGGTTTCAGGCTCAAAGATGTCTGCAATCTTCTGCCCTGGTTTTACAAACACGTCACGGCGTGTTTCATTAGCAATCAGTATAGTCACCTCTTCCTGGGCTTCAGCAGGTAGGGTTATGACTCCACTGAGAACCAGCACTCCTTCTGGGAGCCCTCCCTCGGTCGGCTGCTCTACCATTGCTAATGTTCCCTTACTGTCTTTTAGGCAGGTACTCATGACAATCACTTCCCTTTCTGTCATTGCAGGAACCACTAAGGGGACCGGGCCCGCATACCTCAATGCTCCCACTGGCAAATCAGGCATCACTTTTCTTGTGTCCTCAATTTTTCTGTAGGCTGCGGCACAGTGTGTGTGTATCACCAAGGTGTTCAGATATTGGTCCCCCGCTCGCTGTCTGCAGTAATCGGCAAGTACCTTAAAGAGGCTGGAGTTGGTCCCTATTAGCACGGACACATCAGAGGCTCCTTTAGGGTCAGGGCATATTAAAGCAGCAGTGTCCACCTCCTGTCTTACCCCAGCAATCTCTTCTGGGAATTCCAGGTGTACTATGACATACCCCTGATAGGGGTATTCATCCATGCTGAGG
The DNA here is from genome assembly GCF_002925995.2 of Terrapene triunguis. Lineage (NCBI taxonomy): Eukaryota > Metazoa > Chordata > Testudines > Emydidae > Terrapene > Terrapene triunguis. Next base: position 1,903 of record NW_020711213.1, on the reverse strand, counting down.
CCACACAGGCCGAGCCCTGTCAGGGGCCGTATAGGCAGGTGCCTAAGCATCTGCTGGTAGAAAGACTGGAATATAATAGTCACTTGGGATCCTGTGTCAAGCACTGCTCTACATTCTGTCCCTTCAACCTTTATAGTTACCTCCGCTCGGGGTCCTATCAATCCTGGTGGGATTCGGGCTGCATGGTTCTTTCCAGGGGAGCCTCCACACCCTGTAGGCCTAGGCGGCTCCCTTCCCAGGCCCTGGGGCCGTTTCCCGACTTTTCCCAGGTGGTCCTCAGCTTTTGATATACTAGCGTGGGATTCTCTGCATTCTGACACCTTGCAGCAATGTGCCCGCCCTGGCCACACCGGTAGCAGAAGAAGGATTGTCCTTTCCCTTGTTGCCTCCGTGGGGCAGAGGTTCTAAATGTAGTCTTCTGGACCGTGGTAGCGGAGGGTTCCTTGTACCTTGAAGTATTTGCTGAATCGATGGTATTCTCTAATTCAGCCACTTTCTGTGTCAGGACCTGCACTCGTTGGGTAAGTTCCTCTTGAGGATTCACCATCAGTGCCTTGGGCGTTCGGATGGATGTTGTGCCAGTCGCCTGGTGTGGCTGCCCCTCCCAAACCTCACCAGCTGCCTGCCTCTCTTCTTCCTCTCGGACCTCTTTTATCAGCTGAGAGTAACTCGGTGGATTATCTTGCCGTTCTCTTAATCGGAGGTGGAGAAGGATTGGGTTCTGATATTGAATTCCTCTCACAATCTGAGCCAATCTAGTCCGGTCCATTTGCCCAACTGCCACTGCTCCCCTCATGATGGCTCTCTGCAATAGTTTCTCCAACCTCTGGATATAGGCAGAAACCTTCTCTCCCTTTTGTTGCCTGGCATTGAGGAACTTGCAATAGACATCATCTGAGCCCTCGGTTCTCCCGAAGGCATGATCAAGGGCCTCTAGGCAGTCCTTCACCTTGACCCCAGGGTTACTGAGCTTCAGGGTGCGAATCACATCTAGGGCTGGCCCCCTGAGGCACTCTACTAGTCGCCTTCTCTTTTCAGCATCAGGCACCGCCCACTCCTGCAGCATTTCAGTGGTGTGTTCCAGCCAGGGTTCAAATGCTTCCTCCCCAGGTATTGGGGTGGGACCCCCAGAAAACAACCTCAGTTTACGATAGGGGCTTGACTCAGGGTGGGGTGGCATAACCTTCTCTAATGCTTGCCCCAAAGCCTTCACCCACTCATCAGGTGAAGGAGCACTCTCCCGCTGTGGGACTCCTGGGTCAAGGCCCAACAGACCTGGCATATCGGCCAAAGTCTTTCCCTCTTTCCCCAAAAAGGCCGACATTTTCTTTAAAAACGCTACATCCGAGGCAGGGACTGGTGAGGGCTGGCTCCCAGTGGTTATTACCGTCCACTCACCATCTTCCACTGCTATCGTGCCTGGAACCTGTAGGGGTTCCACAGCCGATGGCAGCTCGCACAGTACAGCAAAAGCCCCCTCCTCCCTCACAAACATGCGCCCACGCATTTTGCACTTACTCAGGTACTCAGTGGATACCCTTAAGATAGGTTCTATTGCACCCTCATCAAACGCCTCCGGCACCCCCGTTACCAAGATACAGTTCCTAGGGTTAATATTCATCCCCTTGCACCAGTCCTCTAGCAAGTGTAGGGCCATTATACAAACTGTAGTTTTTTTACAAATATATCAGATCAAAACAACAACAAGAAGATTTTTAGGTTTTCCCAAGTTAATGAATCACCCAAGATGTGCTTGCGAGGGGTACTGACCCAGATATCCCGGACGAGCCCCCAAAAATGTAACCCTTCTGCCAGGCCAAGTGATAGCAGCAAGGGCCGGGTTCAGTACATAGGGATCCCTTCCCAACAGCGTGACACAGAACCAGCTCGAGCCCCCACCCAG
>NW_020711212.1:0-1128 GCF_002925995.2 Terrapene triunguis | reverse complement strand
CAACAGCTAAAGAAACACCTAACTTTCTCGAAGATATGCTTGCCAAGCAACAGAAATGCTAACTTTGCTTCTAATCCTAGCCACTAATATATGAAACATGGGTTTTTCTTATTACTATACAATAGTATTCTTAAGATAAAAGTAATATAAAGTAATGAAACTAAACTAATTTAATACAACAAAGTGGGCAAATAACTAAATAGGGATTTTATCAATTCTTATTAAAAGTTTTAAATAACAACTCAATTAAATTAAATTAAATGTTTAATTCTTGTGTTTACTTTTTTATTTTCCAAAATGCATGGCCTCAATAATGTTAAGCTCTTAATGTCCTATCTTATATAGTTATAAATACAATTTTGGCACCATTCATCTTTACTTATAAGTTTGTTATATATGACCTGTATATTGTCCTATGTTGTATGTTGTGTCACAGGACTAATTATTGTTTTTATTTTGTTGCAACAGAAGCCAATTTTACGCTCATAATTATAAATCTACATTTTAATATTATCATATCATAACCATCATAACACCAGGTTTGTTTTTTTTTCCAAAGCTGAAAAAGGCCTCACTTCTAAGTATATGTACATAGATTTCTGGCTTAATAAATAATGGAATTGCAAACAAAAAAGTTTTTCTTTTATTAATAAAAGGCTTTTATTCAAAAGTCAAAAAACCTTAGGGGAAAAATCTCAGCATTAAGGAAAGGTAATATTAATAAAATCATAACTTTTTAAAGGTTTTGATAAACTTGTTTGTGCCTTTATTAAATATTAAACTATAGTTATAAGTATGTTGTAGCCAAAATGTCTAAAATATAACAATATATATTCCGTCTGGTTATGTTGCAAAATGTTCAAGCTAACCAAACAATTCCAGCAGATTTCTACCTTTGTTTCCCAAGCACACCAAAGTGTCATGAAAGTTTAGTACCCTCACAGTGTTCGCATGGACCTGCATTTAAACTTCATTTTTCTTTAGTTTTTATACTATTTTCTTTTCTGTTTAGTTAAAAAAAAATTGGTTATTAAAGTTTGTGCTTTCAAATACAGCAACTCCTCGCTTAACGTTGTAGTTCTGTTCCTGAAAAATGCAACTTTAAGTGAAACAATGTTAAGCGAATCC
>NW_020711211.1:0-7066 GCF_002925995.2 Terrapene triunguis | reverse complement strand
TGCCCAGAACTGGACACAATACTCCAGCTGAGGATGTTACCTCCCCCGCTTGTCTTTCCAAAAATAACCCTGACTTTTGGTGGGAGCTGGGTGCAGTTGCTGAGCGCTGCTTTCAGTGAGCTCTGCAGGCACTGTTCCTCGTGCCTGCAAGCTCCTCTAGACACGATGGCCGCTCCCTTCTCTGCCTTATCACGCCCATGCCATAGAACCATTGAACTGTAGGGCTGGAAGGGACCTTGAGAGGTTAGCAAGTCCAGCCCCCTGCGTAGCGGCAGGGCCAAGTAAACCTCGACCACCCCAATGGGTGTTTGTTTAAACTCTTCTTAAAAACCTCCAATGATGGAGATTCCACAGCCTCCCTGAGAGGCCTATTCCAGTCCTTTACTATCCTTAAGAGTTGGAAAGTTTTCCCAAATATCCAATCTAAATCTCTCTTGCTGAAGATTAAGCCCTTTAATTCTTGTCTTACTTTCAGTGGACATGGAGAACAATTGATCACTGTCTTATTGAAGCTCTTGACATATATGAAGACTATCAGGTTCCCCCTCAGTCTTATTTTCTGAAGACTAAACATGCCCAGTTTTTTAACCTTTCTTTGTAGATCAGGTTTTCTAAACCTTTTAATAATTGTATTGCTTTCCTCTGAACTCTTTTCACTTTGTCCACATCTTTCTTAAAGTGAGATGCCCAGAACTGGACACAGGACTCGAGCGAAGGCCTCACCAGTGCCAAGTAGACTGGGACAATTATCTTCCCTGTCTTACATGTGACGCCCATCTCGATACACCCCAGAATCATATTCGACTTTTTTGCTGCTGCGTCGCATTGACGACTCAGATTCAGTGTGCGATCCTCTATAACCCCCAGGCTCTTTTCAACAGTACTAACGCCGAGACAGTTATTCCCCATTTTGTAGTTGTGCGTTTGATTTTTCCTTCCTAAGTGAAGTACTGTGCACTTGTCTTTATTGAATTACATCGTGTGGCTTTCAGACCAATTTTCCAATTTATCAAGATTGTTTTGAATTCTAATCCTGTCCTCCAAAATGCTTGCAACCCCGCCCAGCTTGGTGTCATAACAAATTTTATAAGCATGCTCTCTGCTCCATTATCCATGTACTTAATGAAAATATTGAATAATACTGGACACTGGACATGCTCCTGTGGATCCCCAGTTTAACAGCAAACCATTGCTAATTACTCTTTGAGTACGATCTTTCAATCAGTTGTGAACCCACCTTATAGTAATTTCATGTAGACCACATTTCCCTAGTTTGCTTATGGGAATGTCATGTCATGTCATGAGGGACTGTGCCCAAAGCCTTGCTAAAATCAAGATATATCATGCCTACTGCTTCCCCCCATCCACTAGGCCGTAACCCCATCAAAGAAGTAATTATTTGGTTTGCAATGATTTGTTCTTGGCACAACCATGTTGCCTATTCCTTATAACCCTATTATACTCCAGGTGCTTACACATTGATTAATAATTTGTTCCAGTATCTTTCCAGGTATTGAAGTTAGGCTGACTGGTCTATAATTCCCTTTTTGTTCCCCCTTTTAAAGATAGGTGCTATGTTTGCCCTTCTCCAGTCTTCTAGGACCTCATGTCATTCATGAATTCTCAAAAATAATTGCTTCAGGTAGTTCCTTTAGTACTCTAGGAGGAATTTCATCAGGCCCTGCCAACTTGAATACATCTGACTTATCTAAATATTGTATCACCTGTTCTCTCCTTATGTTGGCTGGTGTTCCTTCCCCCTTGTTGTTAATATTAATTTTGTTGAGTATCTGGTCACTATTTACCTGTTTAGTGAAGACTGAAGAAAAATAGGCATGAATCACCTCAGCCTCTTGGTGTTGGTGGCATATGTAGAGACTAGCAACCTTAGCAGGCTCACAACACTGAGGTTGGTTTATTAGTGATGATAGAGGAGCCGGAGAAGAGTCAGTTCGACTCTCAGAGCACAGGGGACTATGTAGCACTGGCAGGAACATAAGAGTGTAGGAATTGCCAAACTGGATCAGACCCAAGATCCATCTGGCCTAATGTCTGTGTGGCAGGTATGTATCATTCCCATTTTCTAGATGGGGAAACTGAGGCTGAGAGATACTAAGGCCAGGCATTTTCAAACTTGGACCCTTAAAGTAAGGCATCTAAATGTGCATTTAGAATTAAAATATGAATGTAGGTGCCTAATGTAAGGTACCGAAGTAGGAAAATGTTGGCCTGGGTACTTGTTCAAGGTCACACAGAGAGTCAATGGTAGAGCTAGCAATAGAGCCCTGCAGCCCTGAGCTCCAGTGCTGTGCTTTAACTACAAGCGCCAGGGGAGAAAAGAGACCAGGGAAGGAAGTGTGAAGAGAGAGAAAATGGCAGCAGAGGAGGGAGAGAAGATTGAATGGAGGGATGAAGGGACAATGGGGGCATGGGGTACATCTGCCATGTGGCAGAGAAAGGGAAGAATAGTCACCTGTCCAAGAGAGAGAGAACCAGAGAAAGGCGAGGAGCAGAGAGAAGAGGCTACAGATCATAATGGGAGAAAGAAAGCAAATGGAAAGTGGAGAGGATGGAAGGAGAGGCGAGGAAACAAATGGGAGGGAACCAAAACGGGCAGAGTTAAAGGAAATGCAAAGAAACTCTCCAGTGGAGTCAGACTCCATGTGGCTCACCCCCCAGAGGGGCAGTGGATTTGACTGTGGGTCCCTGGCATCCGGCCCATAGCTCTGGGCGGGAGGCAGGATGGAGAGCAGGAGGTTGTTGCTTCGGGCATTTGAGCCTTGGTGCTTTGTAAAGTTACTTTGTTGTTGTTGAAGCCCTTATTTGACCCCAAAGCTGTGAAAGGGAGGAGAGAGAAGGGTGCTGCTCTGCCAGCCTGCTCACTTGGGAGTGGCAGCATTCAGCCAGCCAATCACCCTGCAAGTCAGCCAGAGCCGCAAAAGTAAGGACAAAACGTTCTTCCTTGGATGGCAGTGGTCTTGGTCAGCACTTGCTCTTCTAGGCGTTTCCATCGCCTAATGCAGCACCATCTTCTGTCCCGGAGAATCCCAACAAGCTGCAAAAAAAAGAAATCACTTCACCCACCACTGACATGCAGCCATGGCGCTCTAGCAGCCAGGCAGAGCACAATGGACAGCTGCTCAGAGAAGGCAAATGTTGGCCAAGGATACTAGGACAAATCCGGACACTTACAAAATGTGCCATGGGATGTTTACCCTGAGTGCAGAGGAGAAAGGGCCTCCTTGTTGAGATCCCACCCGAAAGACCCCACACAGCAAAGTGGCAGGAGCTCAGTTGATCTGCCTGAGAAGACGGAAAGGCTGAGTCAGCCCTGCAAGGGACCTGTGGTTTCAAGAAGTCTACATATCGCAAACCACCTGCTTAGCCCACAAAGTCATCCCCTCCAGTGATGTCACTGTCCTTGCACTCTGAAGACTCCGAGGAAATACATGCTGGAATCCTTTGTGCTATTACAGCTATTGTTTTATTAGCTGTGGCTAATTTTTGTTAGTTTATATTTTTCCCCTCCCTGCAGAAGTTTGGGTGTCTTTGGAGTGGATGTGTGAGACGGTCACTAGGGTCGGAGCTCTGTAGTGCCCCAGAACACTGCCCCCTTCTCTTCTTTGGCACGCACAATCAACACAGTGTGTATGCCTTCCCAGGCAGAGAGCCTCAAGGACTGGAGCCAGCACACTGATATCAATTTGTTTGGCAGGATCTGTCTCCAGTGTTGCTAACTCTTGTGATTTTATTGTAAGTCTTGCGATATTTGATGTATTGCTTAAAGCTCCAACTCCTGGATGCATATGATTAGGTGAGACTCTCAGCTTTCATTTTAAAATAAAGGTGAGCTTCTAGCCCTTGTGGTTGCATAGAAAAGCCTGAAAACAAGAACCACATGCACCCTTTGCACAGGCAGAGAAAAAGAACTTGAATTTTATAATTTTTTAAAACATCTCTTGATTTTTGGCACTTGACTCAAGGGTTTTGAGTGCTTGGGGTTGATAATATTGTGTCTCTCCTTCCTTAGCCAACTGGTAAAATGTCATTGTTAAAAGAACCGCATGGGATCCTTTAAAAAGCAATCCAGAGAGAGATTTCAAGTACATCACCTGGTGTCAAACCCCTCGGTGGATTTGAGCAGCCTGGTTTAAATGTGTGGGGGACTCAGCAATCCATTCCATGACTGGAGAATCCAGGCCAGGATTTAGGTAGTTCCTTTGTAGCGGTGGTGCCGTTAGGCAGCTCCCGCTGTGGCGCTAGAAAGCCAAAGAGCAGCCTCAGTAAATGCCCAATCCCCATTAACCTGATGATGCCCCCACCCTGCCCCTCCACTGTGACGAGGGGCGCCACCAACTGCACTCCTAAAGCACACCATTGGGCATGGAATGCAGCCCAGCTGGCCCGCGGGGCAGCACCTGCCTTTGCAGAGCCAGGGGACGGATCACTGAGGGAAACACGACCTCTTAGGAGGCTGGAGGGTGTTTGACTGAGCAGGACAGGTTCATGGTGGGCTCATTGGCCAAGGCTCCGCTTTGGAGCAGGTTACATTTCCCAGGGATAAAACACACCCTCTCCACACCTGGAATGCACCCAGGTGCTGCCTGGCACTTGCGGCCAGCATTAGGCCAGCCCCATCCTGCTGTCGGCTCTGCTCTGCCCCTCCATTACAGCCGAGTCACTGGGCACAGCTGCCAACAGTGATCGTTGCTGAGGGTTGTGGGGGCTGCTGGGCACGTGTGTAAGCTCTGGGTTCCCCCCCAGCACATGGATATCTGCAGGGAAGGAAGGCACACCTGTCCCTGCCCCCACAGCATCTGGGGGGCACATCCGCCCTCTCTGACCTGCAGGTGCCTCGGCCTCCCGTTCTCTGGTTATGTGGGGCTTCTCCCATGCAGGGTGACCCATCTTTCCCTCCTCCCTGGAGTTTCCTCTCTTTGTGTTGTTATTTCTCTCCCCCCCACCCTTCCTATGTTCCCCACTCTTACATCCCTCCATTTGGGTCTCTCTGTGAGCCCTTTTCCCATCTGCTCTCCCCACACCTGCCTCCCTCGCTTGCCATAGCATGGAGATGGGCTGAGACTCCCCTGCTGCTGGCTGGAGCAGCTGAAAGCTGAGTCCTCCCTTCTCTGCACAGCTGGGCTCCACTGCCGTTCAGTGCAGAGAGGCTGAGGCAGGGATTGGAACGAGGGGTGCTTAGCTCTTGGCTGCCTCTGTGATATGCCCTGTGTCCTGTATGGGAAGGACGTTCATCATCAAACTGCTCCACCAGCTGCCTGGCCTTTGGCTGGGACTGTCAGACCGGGAGCAGGGTTACTAACCCAGGCAGAACAGGGTGGAATGGGAGAGCCGGCAGGTCTGGCAAGGTGTGTCCCTCTCTCTCCTGAGTTACCGCATTCCAGTGCAGGCAGGGCCAGTTTTGGATGGTGGCTGGAGGGCCTTTCTCATGACTCTGAATTGTTTACTAATATATGCTGGGTAGTGTGTGTGTGTGTGTGTGTGTGTGTGTGTGTGTGTGTGTATATATATAGAAGCTCATCTGGGTAGTATATATATATATATATATATAGAAGCTCATCTCCTGTTGAGCCTTCTGAGAACGCTACAGACAGCCTGTGAGTGATGGCTGCTATGACTCTACAAGGACATGTGACCAGGACACATGATGCTGGACTCCATCTTGGGATGTCAGTGTTTTCCCACAGACCAGCCTAGGAACCAAGCTTTGGCACAAAGGGTTCCCACCATATGCAAAACGTATATAAGGCAGGGAGTGACATCATTGGAGTTCTTCACTCCCCACACAAGAAGACTCCTGGAAACAGCTGAGAAACAAAGACTGAACGGGGGGAAGTGCTGGACCCAGGCTAAAGGGGTTTCTAGCCTATGTATGAAACACCTGGGGATTCCAAGCTGCAAAGCAAGTGCAGTTTGGGCCTTAAGAATCTACAAGTCTGCCTGTACCATCAGTTAGGGTGAGAATCTGCTATTCATATCCAATCTATCTAGTATATTAAGCTTAGTTTGCGGTTTTTGTTTATTTGCTTGGTAATCTGTTTTGATCTGTTTGCTATCCCTTATAATCACTTAAAATCTATCTATTGTAGTTAATAAACTTGGTTTTGTTTTAATCTAAACCAGTGAGCTTTGACTGGAGTGCTCGGGGAAAATCTCTGCTTGGTTACCACAAGTGAGCATTGTTCTCTTCACATTGAGGGAGAAGCGGACTGGGTATTAAACCCATATACTGGCCAGAGTTGACCAGGGCAGGATGGTACTGCTCTGGGGTCCCAGGATGGGAAGCAGGTGATTAGACAGCCTGTGTGTAACTGCAGCTGGGAGTGTTCCCACCTGTATGAATGCTGGTGAAAGTGCAGGCTGGAGGGCTTTGCAGCTTGTCACAGGAGTACAGTGTGAGAGGGAGCCCAGGATGATGGGGTTCAGTGATGCCCCAGTTCCAGGTTGGACCCCGGGAGGAACCCGTCACAATATGTATGAAGGTGTCTCATAACTGCAGCAAGGAAGAACACTCCTGTAATCAACTTGGAGTGCAGACATAAGCAACAGGCACTTGGGGAACAAATTCAGATTTTGTAGGAACAGGTAGCAACCCCCACTCTCCTCCCAGAGCTAGGATAAAAATGAGAAGTCCTTATTCCCAGCCCCTCTGCTCTAACCCATAGAACCCCATTCACCTCTCAGAGCTAATAATATAACCTTCGCACTCTAATATTGTTATCTACAGGTCAAATTTTTCCTTTGTCTTTTGTCACTGCTGCCTGTACTTTGAAATGTCCTCAAAGAATTAATTAATTTGTCTCATGTCTCCCTCCCTTCCTACATTGCTTTCGCCTCGCTTCTCCGCTCTCTTTGTTTTAAAAGTTAAATATTATAGTTATTACAGAAAAACCCATCATAGAAAGAGATGGAGAAACTAAAACAAATAAATCATCAAAATGCTTAAGATAAAGACTTTAAATAAGCCCAGTAAAATTAACGATTTTAACCCTTCAGGAATGCAACAGCTAAAGAAACACCTAACTTTCTCGAAGATATGCTTGCCAAG
>NW_020711210.1:0-2603 GCF_002925995.2 Terrapene triunguis | reverse complement strand
TTCTTGAAATGCGGTGCCCAGAACTGGACACAATACTCCAGCTGAGGCCTAACCAGAGCAGAGTAGAGCGGAAGAATGACTTCTCGTGTCTTGCTCACAACACACCTGTTAATACATCCCAGAATCACGTTTGCTTTTTTTGCAACAGCATCACACTGTTGACTCATATTTAGCTTGTGGTCCACTATAACCCCTAGATCCCTTTCTGCCGTACTCCTTCCTAGACAGTCTCTTCCCATTCTGTATGTGTGAAACTGATTTTTTCTTCCTAAGTGGAGCACTTTGCATTTGTCTTTGTTAAACTTCATCCTGTTTAACTCAGACCATTTCTCCAATTTGTCCAGATCATTTTGAATTATGACCCTGTCCTCCAAAGCAGTTGCAATCCCTCCCAGTTTGGTATCATCCGCAAACTTAATAAGCGTACTTTCTATGCCAATATCTAAGTCGTTAATGAAGATATTGAACAGAGCCGGTCCCAAAACAGACCCCTGCGGAACCCCACTCGTTATGCCTTTCCAGCAGGATTGGGAACCATTAATAACAACTCTCTGAGTACGGTTATCCAGCCAGTTATGCACCCACCTTATAGTAGCCCCATCTAAATTGTATTTGCCTAGTTTGTCGATAAGAATATCATGCGAGACCGTATCAAATGCCTTACTAAAGTCTAGGTATACCACATCCACAGCTTCTCCCTTATCCACAAGACTCGTTATCCTATCGAAGAAAGCTATCAGATTGGTTTGACATGATTTGTTCTTTACAAATCCATGCTGGCTGTTCCCTATCACCTTACCACCTTCCAAGTGTTTGCAGATGATTTCCTTAATTACTTGCTCCATTATCTTCCCTGGCACAGAAGTTAAACTAACTGGTCTGTAGTTTCCTGGGTTGTTTTTATTTCCCTTTTTATAGATGGGCACTATATTTGCCCTTTTCCAGTCTTCTGGAATCTCTTCCGTCTCCCATGATTTTCCAAAGATAATAGCTAGAGGCTCAGATACCTCCTCTATTAGCTCCTTGAGTATTCTAGGATGCATTTCATCAGGCCCTGGTGACTTGCAGGCATCTAACTTTTCTAAGTGATTTTTAACTTGTTCTTTTTTTATTTTATCTGCTAAACCTACCCCCTTCCCATTAGCATTCACTAGGTTAGGCATTCCTTCAGACTTCTCGGTGAAGACCGAAACAAAGAAGTCATTAAGCATCTCTGCCATTTCCAAGTTTCCTGTTACTGTTTCTCCCTCTTCACTAAGCAGTGGGCCTACCCTGTCTTTGGTCTTCCTCTTGCTTCTAATGTATTGATAAAAAGTCTTCTTGTTCCCCTTTATTCCCTTAGCTAGTTTGAGCTCATTTTGTGCCTTTGCCTTTCTAATCTTGCCCCTGCATTCCTGTGTTGTTTGCCTATATTCATCCTTTGTAATCTGTCCTAGTTTCCATTTTTTATATGACTCCTTTTTATTTTTTAGATCATGCAAGATCTCGTGGTTAAGCCAAGGTGGTCTTTTGCCACATTTTCTATCTTTCCTAACCAGCGGAATAGCTTGCTTTTGGGCCCTTAATAGTGTCCCTTTGAAAAACTTATTACTATATAATAGTATTCTTAAGATAAAAGTAATATAAAGTAATGAAACTAAACTAACTTAATACAACAAAATGGGCAAATAACTAAATAGGGATTTTATCAATTCTTATTAAAAGTTTTAAATAACAACTCAATTAAATTAAATTAAATGTTTAATTCTTGTGTTTACTTTTTTATTTTCCAAAATGCATGGCCTCAATAATGTTAAGCTCTTAATGTCATATCTTATATAGTTATAAATACAATTTTGGCACCATTCATCTTTACTTATAAGTTTGTTATATATGGCCTGTATACTGTCCTATGTTGTATGTTGTGTAACAGGACTAATTATTGTTTTTATTTTGTTGCAACAGAAGCCAATTTTACGCTCATAATTATAAATCTACATTTTAATATTATCATATCATAACCATCATAACACCAGGTTTGTTTGTTTTTCCAAAGCTGAAAAAGGCCTCACTTCTAAGTATATGTACATAGATTTCTGGCTTAATAAATAATGGAATTGCAAACAAAAAAGTTTTTCTTTTATTAATAAAAGGCTTTTATTCAAAAGTAAAAAAACCTTAGGGGAAAAATCTCAGCATTAAGGGAAGGTAATATTAATAAAATCATAACTTTTTAAAGGTTTTGATAAACTTGTTTGTGCCTTTATTAAATATTAAACTATAGTTATAAGTATGTTGTAGCCAAAATGTCTAAAATATAACAATATATATTCCGTCTGGTTATGTTGCAAAATGTTCAAGCTAACCAAACAATTCCAACAGATTTCTACCTTTGTTTCCCAAGCACACCTAAGTGTCATGAAAGTTTAGTACCCTCACAGTGTTCGCATGAACCTGCATTTAAACTTCATTTTTCTTTAGTTTTTATACTATTTTCTTTTCTGTTTAGTTAAAAAAAATTGGTTATTAAAGTTTGTGCTTTCAAATACAGCCACTCCTCGCTTAACGTTGTAGTTATGTTCCTGAAAAATGCAACTTTAAGTGAAACAATGTTAAGCGAATCC
>NW_020711209.1:0-1312 GCF_002925995.2 Terrapene triunguis | reverse complement strand
TGGGGGGCGCTCTCTGCTGGGGGTCAGTGCTCACCCCATGGCACAGTGTCCTGCAGGGAGTGGGGTGGCCTTGTCCCAGCCTGGTCTTGTCTCCTCAGGGTTTGGACCGGATGCCGAGGCCTCTCATCATCGGGCCAGAGGAAGATTACGATCCAGGGTATTTCAACAACGAGGTAACGGCTCCCAAGGCATCCCTCTGTCCTTGTATTTACCCCGTTGGCGTCACCAGCAACCGCGGCAGCTGTGCCGGGGAGTAGGGGTTGGGACTTCTGGGTTCTGTCCGCAGCTCTAGGAGGGGAGTGGGGTCTAGTGGTCAGAGCAGGGGGGGCTGGGAGTGGGAGCTCTCAGTGGGAGTGCCGCTGAGTGCATCCCCAGCCTCCTGGCTTTACGGAGCACGCTCCAGCTGCCGGAAGCCCTGGGTAGGGCAGCGCGGTTACAGGCGTCGGCTCCGGAGCTGGGATGGTGCAAAGATGATATTGGCACGTGCTCGGGGCCGCGCGCGTTGTTTGCTAGGGGCTTCCCAGCCTCCGGGCCCACCAAACCTTTGCCCCACTCCATGCTGGCTCGTATTCGCTTTGCACGCGTCTCGTGGAGCTGATGACGAGGGCTGGTGGGTAGAAGGCAGCATAAGGGGAACCCTTGTTCCGCTGGCCGGGTCTGGCTATCTTCGGCCTTGCCTAGCCTGAGGGTTTGCCCCAGTGCCGGGTAGCTACACTGCTGCAAACAGGCAGAGCTGCAGTGGTGGAGTCTAACTCCGGGGCTGGGCTGGCTGATAACTGCTCCCCTGCCTGCCCTGGGGTGTATCCGCTGCAGCCGCCCCAGTGGCCGGAATGAGGCAAATGCCAGCCTCACCAAGGCCTTAGCGGAAGGGGGAGCCCGTTCCTTGGGCACACTCTGCCCTTTGCTCTTCCCGGCTTGAATGGCTTGTTTCCCTGCCCTCCCCCAGCAGTGCGACACCCTCTTCCAGGACCTGGGGAAGCTCAAATCCCGACCGGCTCACCTGGGTGTCTTCCTGCGCTACATCTTCTCCCAGGCAGACCCAAGCCCCCTGGTAAGAGCGAGAGGCCCTCGTCAGCGACCGCGGCTGCCTCTCTGTGGGGTGGGGGTGCGGAGACCCTGGCTTCCCCGCGGGAGCAGACGCGTCCTGCAGCACTGGGGGTGGCTCCTGACGTGATCTCGGGAGCGTGGATGTAGTGGAGGATTTAGGGCATTTCCCACCCTCTGTCTAACCCTCATCCCGAGCCCACTGAAATCACGCACCGACGGCAACCGGCTTCGGTCCAGGTCCTATCCTCTCCCTCTTCCCTGGATC
>NW_020711208.1:0-1331 GCF_002925995.2 Terrapene triunguis | reverse complement strand
GGGTGGGGTGTGGGGCTCCTTGGGGGTGCTCTCTGCTGGGGGTCAGTACTCACCCCATGGCACAGTGTGCTTCAGGGAGTGGGGTGGCCTTGTCCCAGCCTGGCCTTGTCTCCTCAGGGTTTGGACCGGATGCCGAGGCCTCTCATCATCGGGCCAGAGGAAGATTACGATCCAGGGTATTTCAACAACGAGGTAACGGCTCCCAAGGCATCCCTCTGTCCTTGTATTTACCCCGTTGGCGTCACCAGCAACCGCGGCAGCTGTGCCGGGGAGTAGGGGTTGGGACTTCTGGGTTCTGTTCGCAGCTCTAGGAGGGGAGTGGGGTCTGGTGGTCAGAGCAGGGGGGGCTGGGAGTGGGAGCTCTCAGCGGGAGTGCCGCCGAGTGCATCCCCAGCCTCCTGGCTTTACGGAGCATGCTCCAGCTGCCGGAAGCCCTGGGTAGGGCAGCGCGGTTACAGGCGTTGGCTCCGGAGCTGGGATGGTGCACAGATGATATTGGCACGTGCTCGGGGCCGCGCGCGTTGTTTGCTAGGGGCTTCCCAGCCTCCGGGCCCACCAAACCTTTGCCCCACTCCATGCTGGCTCGTATTCGCTTTGCACGCGTCTCGTGGAGCTGATGACGAGGGCTGGTGGGTAGCAGGCAGCGTAAGGGGAACCCTTGTTCCGCTGGCCGGGTCTGGCTATCTTCGGCCTTGCCTAGCCTGAGGGTTTGCCCCAGTGCCGGGTAGCTACACTGGTGCAAACAGGCAGAGCTGCAGTGGTGGAGTCTAACTCCGGGGCTGGGCTGGCTGATAGCTGCTCCCCTGCCTGCCCTGGGGTGTATCCGCTGCAGCCGCCCCAGTGGCCGGAATGAGGCAAATGCCAGCCTCACCAAGGCCTTAGCGGAAGGGGGAGCCCGTTCCTTGGGCACACTCTGCCCTTTGCTCTTCCCGGCTTGAATGGCTTGTTTCCCTGCCCTCCCCCAGCAGTGCGACACCCTCTTCCAGGACCTGGGGAAGCTCAAATCCCGACCGGCTCACCTGGGTGTCTTCCTGCGCTACATCTTCTCCCAGGCAGACCCAAGCCCCCTGGTAAGAGCGAGAGGCCCTCGTCAGCGACCGCGGCTGCCTCTCTGTGGGGTGGCGGTGCGGAGACCCTGGCTTCCCCGCGGGAGCAGACGCGTCCTGCAGCACTGAGGGTGGCTCCTGAGGTGATCTCGGGAGCGTGGATGTAGTGGAGGATTTAGGGCATTTCCCACCCTCTGTCTAACCCTCATCCCGAGCCCACTGAAATCACGCACCGACAGCAACCGGCTTCGGTCCAGGTCCTATCCTCTCCCTCTTCCCTGGATC
>NW_020711207.1:0-1080 GCF_002925995.2 Terrapene triunguis | reverse complement strand
ACCAGATGTCCCAATTTTATAGGGACAGTCCCGATATTTGGGGTTTTTGTCTTATATAGATGCCTATTACCACCACCTCCACCCCGTCCCGATTTTTCACACTTGCTGTCTGGTCACCCTAGGGGTGGGCAGAGGGTTTAACCCATCCAGAGAAGTGCTGCACCCTGCAGGTCCTGGCACGCTGCTGGGCACACAGGGGTGTCCATGTTGAGAGGTTTCTCTAGCCGCTCGCTGCATTGGACAGGGCTAAGCAGCAGTTCTGCAGAAAAGGACCTGGGGATTACAGTGGACAAGAAGCTGGATATGAGTCAGCAGTGTGCCCTTGTTGCCAAGAAGGCCAACGGCATATTGGGCTGCATTAGTAGGAGCATTGCCAGCAGATCGAGGGAAGTGATTATTCCCATCTATTCGGTACTGGTCAGGCCACACCTGAAATATTGCATCCAGTTTTGGTCCCCCCACTACAGAAGGGATGTGGACAAATTGAAGAGAGTCCAGCGGAGGGCAACGAAAATGATTAGGGGGCCTGAGCATATGACTTACGAGGAGAGGCTGAGGGAACTGGGGTTATTTAGGTTGCAGAAGAGAAGAATAAGGGGGGATTTGATAGCAGCCTTCAACTATCTGAAAGGGGGGTTCCGACGAGGATGGAGCTCAGCTGTTCTCAGTGGTGGCAGATGACAGAACAAGGAGCAATGGTCTCAAGTTGCAGTGGGGGAAGTCTAGGTTGGATATTAGGAAACACTATTTCACTAGGAGGGTGGTGAAGCATTGGAATGGGTTACCTAGGGAGGTGGTGGAAACTCCAACCTTAGAGGTTTTTAAGGCCCGGCTTGACAAAGCCCTGGCTGGGATGATTTAGTTGGGGTTGGTCCTGCCTTGAGCAGGGGATTGGACTAGATGACCTCCTGAGGTCTCTTCCAACCCTAATATTCTATGATTCTATGCGCTCTATATTCTTTCTTGGACATTGATCTCTTCCAAGTCTCTCACTCATTTTATCTCAGGCCGCATTACCTGCCAGTACATTCCATCTGCAGAACCGCCCGTGCGCCCGGCTGCAGGACGTACAGACCCCGT
>NW_020711206.1:0-1078 GCF_002925995.2 Terrapene triunguis | reverse complement strand
ACCAGATGTCCCAATTTTATAGGGACAGTCCCGATATTTGGGGTTTTGTCTTATATAGATGCCTATTACCACCACCTCCACCCCGTCCCGATTTTTCACACTTGCTGTCTGGTCACCGTAGGGGTGGGCAGAGGGTTTAACCCATCCAGAGAAGTGCTGCACCCTGCAGGTCCTGGCACGCTGCTGGGCACACAGGGGTGTCCATGTTGAGAGGTTTCTCTAGCCGCTCGCTGCGTTGGACAGGGCTAAGCAGCAGTTCTGCAGAAAAGGACCTGGGGATTACAGTGGATGAGAAGCTGGATAGGAGTCAGCAGTGTGCCCGTGTTGCCAAGAAGGCCAACAGCATATTGGGCTGTATTAGTAGGAGCATTGCCAGCAGATCGAGGGAAGTGATTATTCCCATCTATTCGGTACTGGTCAGGCCACAGCTGAAGTATTGCATCCAGTTTTGGGCCCCCCACTACAGAAGGGAAGTGGACAAATTGAAGAGAGTCCAGCGGAGGGCAACGAAAATGATTAGGGGGCCTGAGCATATGACTTAGGAGGAGAGGCTGAGGGAACTGGGGTTATTTAGGTTGCAGAAGAGAAGAATAAGGGGGGATTTGATAGCAGCCTTCAACTACCTGAAGGGGGGTTCCGACGAGGATGGAGCTCAGCTGTTCTCAGTGGTGGCAGATGACAGAACAAAGAGCAATGGTCTCAAGTTGCAGTGGGGGAGGTCTAGGTTGGATATTAGGAAACACTATTTCACTAGGAGGGTGGTGAAGCATTGGAATGGGTTACCTAGGGAGGTGGTGGAAACTCCAACCTTAGAGGTTTTTAAGGCCCGGCTTGACAAAGCCCTGGCTGGGATGATTTAGTTGGGGTTGGTCCTGCCTTGAGCAGGGGATTGGACTAGATGACCTCCTGAGGTCTCTTCCAACCCTAATATTCTATGATTCTATGCGCTCTGTATTCTCTCTTGGACATTGATCTCTTCCAAGACTCTCACTCATTTTATCTCAGGCTGCATTACCTGCCAGTACATTCCATCTGCAGAACCGCCCGTGCGCCCGGCTGCAGGACGTACAGACCCCGT
>NW_020711205.1:0-5900 GCF_002925995.2 Terrapene triunguis | reverse complement strand
CCCTACATTTGTACCCTAAAGTTCAAAGTGGGGATACAGCCTTGACATGGTGGCACAGCGGTGGAGATCGTTTTAACCCAAAAACCAGTAAAAGATTTTTTTTTCCTTCTAGCTGCTTGGTGAGCAGAGCTGAAGGTACATGCATATCTTATCTCTCCTTGCCTGAAGGCAGAGGTGTTAAGTTTTTTTAACAAGGGGCTTTGTTAAGAGAAGGGTTCAATCAGTGAGCAAACTTTGAACTGGTAAAGGTAATTTACAAGCTGAATTGGTTTTTTTTTTTCTTTTTACATCCTCGGAAGTAGCTAGTTAGAAAGTCTCTGTTAACTCAGCAGGAGCCTGAGCTAAGTACATCCCAGTTTCAGTCAACTGCAGAGGGTGTGACCCAGCACAAGAAAACAGGAAAATGACTACCAAAGAAGCAGCTAACAAACTAGAACTGGCCAGACTAGAAGCAGAAGAAAATGAGAAAAAACATCAGAGACTGCTTGAAATTAAAAAACTCGAAGAAAAAGCCAAAGAGGAGGCCCACAAGAGAGAGATGGAGCTGGAAAAAGCCAAAGAGGAGGCCAAACAGGAGGCCCACAAGAGAGAGATGGAGCTGAAAGAAAAAGAGACGGAACTGGAAGCAGCAAGGACTAGGCAGGATGCATCAGACCATCCTAACAACTCCTCTCCAGGTACCACTTCCCATCCCAGGAAATTCCCCACCTACAAAGCAGGCGATGATACTGAGACCTTCTTAGAAAATTTTGAAAGGGCCTGCCTTGGATACCGCATCGCTGCAGACCAGTACATGGTAGAGCTGAGGCCGCAGCTCAGTGGACCCTTAGCAGAGGTGGCGGCTGAAATGCCTAAGGAACACATGAACAGTTATGAACTTTTTAAAAACAAGGCCAGAATCAGAATGGGGCTAACACCTGAGCATGCCCGTCGGCGGTTCAGAGCCCTAAGGTGGAAACCAGATGTGTCATTTACCCGGCATGCCTACCACATTGACAAAAATTGTGATGCCTGGGTATCAGGAGCAAATGTTAAATCTCTGGAAGATCTGCTTTCCCTAGTAAAAATGGAGCAGTTTTTAGAGGGTGTTCCTGAGGAAATAGAAAGGTACATCCTAGATAGAAAGCCCAAAACTGTAACCGAGGCGGGGGAGATTGGAGCCAAATGGGTGGAGGTGACAGAAAAGAAAAAAACTAGTAGCAGTTGGAGCGAATATCAGAAGGGGCAAGCCGAAACAAAACCTTATCACCGGGGACAACCCAAGGCCCCACCCACATCCCCAGGGAAACCCCAGACGCCTTCTCACCCCACCCCACCAGTCTCCACCAACCAACATCGCCCCGGTGATACCTTAGCAGGGTGATGTTTTAAATGTAATGAACTGGGGCATATAAAGGCTCACTGCCCCAAGAACCCCAATCGATTACAGTTCATTACACCCCAATCACACCAAAGATCCCCAGACCCAGATGCCTCTCTCATACCCTCAGAGCGAAGGGAAACCTTGAGAGTCGGCGGAAAGAAGGTTATCGCTTGGAGGGACACTGGGGCACAAGTGTCAACTATCCACCAATCCCTAGTGGACCCCAAACTCATCAACCCGGAGGCTACAGTGACAATTCAACCCTTCGTGTCACAGTCTGTAACCTTGCCTACAGCCCAGTTGCATGTCCAGTACAAGGGCTGGGCAGGAATGTGGACTTTTGCAGTCTAGGACAATTATCCCATCCCCATGTTGCTGAGGGAAGACTTGGCCAAGCATGTGAAGCTAGCCAAGAGGGTGGGAATAGTCACCTGCAGCCAGGCTAAGCAAGCTTTCACCCCAATCCCTGTTCCTGAGCCGTCCACCAGAGCCCTGTCTGTGTTACCGGAGACCCAAACACAGGTGGTGGAACTGGATCCCCTGCCAACGACTGCAACAGCCGTAGTGGATCCAATCCCAGAGACCCAGCCAAAGCCAGTCTCGGAACCGGAACTGGCAACGCAACCAGCACCAGAACCATTGCCAGCACTGAGTCCAGCGCTTGCAAACCCGTCTACAACTCCAATGCCAGAGGGCACCAGCGAGCCTGAACTGGCGGAAGCAGCAGATAACCCTACCCAAGGGGCTCAGCCAGAGCCTGAAATACCACATAGTGCACCAGCGGACAGCGGTTCACAGTCAATGGAAACAGCCCCAGCACCTGCATTGCTTCCCGAGGGACCAAGCCCCAGTCCACAGTCCAAGGAGGAACTGATGTCTCCAGCATCAAGGGAACAGTTCCAGGCCGAGCAGGAAGCAGATGACAGCCTTCAGAAGGCTTGGGCGGCGGCGCGGAGCACCCCACCACCTCTCAGCTCTTCTAACCGATCCCGGTTTGTTGTAGAACAAGGACTTTTATACAAGGAGACTCTTTCTGGTGGGCACCAGGAAGACTGGCATCCTCAAAGACAGTTGGTAGTTCCCACTAAGTATCGGGTAAAGCTCTTGAGCTTAGCCCATGATCATCCCAGTGGCCATTCTGGGGTGAACAGAACCAAAGACCGGTTGGGGAAGTCCTTCCACTGGGAGGGAATGGGCAAGGATGTTGCTAATTATGTCCGGTCTTGTGAGGTGTGCCAACGAGTGGGAAAGCCCCAAGACCAGGTTAAAGCCCCTCTCCAGCCACTACCCATAATTGAGGTCCCATTTCAGCGAGTAGCTGTGGATATTCTGGGTCCTTTCCCAAAGAAGACACCCAGAGGAAAGCAGTACGTACTGACTTTCATGGATTTTGCTACCCGATGGCCGGAAGCTGTACCCTTAAGCAACACCAAGGCTAAAAGTGTGTGCCAGGCATTAGCAGACATTTTTGCCAGGGTAGGTTGGCCCTCCGACATCCTTACAGATTCGGGAACTAATTTCCTGGCAGGGAACATGAAAAACCTGTGGGAAGCTCATGGGGTGAATCACTTGGTTGCCACCCCTCATCACCATCAAACCAATGGTCTGGTGGAGAGGTTTAATGGAACTTTGGGGGCCATGCTACGTAAATTCGTAAATGAACACTCCAATGATTGGGACCTAGTGTTGCAGCAGTTGCTTTTTGCCTACAGGGCTGTACCACATCCCAGTTTAGGGTTTTCACCATTTGAACTTGTGTATGGCCGCGAGGTTAAGGGGCCATTACAGTTGGTGAAGCAGCAATGGGAGGGGTTTATGCCTTCTCCAGGAACTAACATTCTAGACTTTGTAAGCAACCTACAAAACACCCTCCGACACTCTTTAGCCCTTGCTAAAGAAAACCTAAAGGATGCTCAGGAAGAGCAAAAGACCTGGTATGATAAACATTCCAGAGAACGGTCCTTCAAAGTAGGAGACCAAGTCATGGTCTTAAAGGCGCTCCAGGCCCATAAAATGGAAGCGTCGTGGGAAGGACCATTCACGGTCCAGGAGCGCCTAGGAGCTGTTAACTATCTCATAGCCTCCCCCACCTCCAACATAAAGCCTAAGGTATACCATGTTAATTCTCTTAAGCCCTTTTATTCCAGAGAATTAAACGTTTGCCAGTTTACAGCCCAGGAAACAGATGACGCGGAGTGGCCTGCAGGTGTCTACTACGAAGAAAAAAGGAATGGTGGCGTGGAAGAGGTGAACCTCTCCACGACCCTGGGACGTCTGCACCGACAGCAGATCAAGGAGCTGTGCACAAGCTTTGCACCGATTTTCTCAGCCACTCCAGGATGGACCGAACGGGCATACCACTCCATTGACACAGGTAATGCTCACCCAATTAGAACCCCACCCTACCGGGAGTCACCTCATGCCCAAACTGCTATACAAAGGGAGATCCAGGACATGCTACAGATGGGTATAATCCGCCCCTCTACCAGTGCATGGGCATCTCCAGTGGTTCTAGTTCCCAAACCAGATGGGGAAATACGTTTTTGCGTGGACTACCGTAAGCTAAATGCTGTAACTCGTCCTGACAACTATCCAATGCCACGCACAGATGAGCTATTGGAGAAATTGGGACATGCCCAATTCATCTCTACTTTAGACTTAACCAGGGGGTACTGGCAAGTACCACTAGATGAACCCGCTAAGAAAAGGTCCGCCTTCGTCACCCAGGCAGGGGTGTATGAATTCAATGTACTCCCTTTCGGGTTGCGAAATGCACCCGCCACCTTCCAAAGACTTGTAGATGGTCTCTTAGCGGGATTGGGAGAATCTGCAGTTGCCTATCTCGATGATGTGGCCATTTTTTCTGATTCATGGACAGAACACCTGGAGCACCTGGAAAAAGTCTTCGAGCGCATCCGACAGGCAGGACTAACTGTTAAGGCTAAAAAGTGTCAAATAGGCCAAAACAGAGTGACGTACCTGGGGCACCAGGTGGGTCGAGGAACTATAAATCCCCTACAGGCCAAAGTGGATGCTATCCAAAAGTGGCCGGTTCCAAAGTCAAAGAAACAGGTCCAATCCTTCTTAGGCTTGGCCGGATATTATAGGCGATTTGTACCACACTACAGCCAAATCGCCGCCCCGCTGACAGACCTAACCAGAAAGAAACAGCCAAATGCAGTTCAGTGGACTGATGAGTGTCAAAAGGCCTTTAACCAGCTTAAGGCAACACTCATGTCTGACCCTGTGCTAAGGGCCCCAGACTTTGACAAACCGTTCCTAGTAACCACAGATGCTTCCGAGCGAGGCGTGGGAGCAGTTTTAATGCAGGAAGGACCGGATCAAGAATTCCATCCTGTCGTGTTTCTCAGCAAGAAACTGTCTGAGAGGGAAAGCCACTGGTCAATCAGCGAAAAGGAATGCTACGCCATTGTGTACGCGCTGGAAAAGCTACGCCCATATGTTTGGGGACGGCGTTTCCAACTACAAACAGACCATGCTGCGCTACAGTGGCTTCATACCGCCAAGGGAAATAACAAAAAACTTCTTCGGTGGAGTTTAGCTCTCCAAGATTTTGATTTTGAAATACAACACATTTCAGGAGCTTCTAACAAAGTGGCTGATGCACTCTCCTGGGAAAGTTTCCCAGAGTTAACTGGTTAACAATTGTTCTTAAAATAAAACATATTGTTAGTTTTTATATAATCAGTAGTATGTCTAAAGGTACATGTGTCTTATTAACTCTGTTTTCTCCTAGAACTCCAGGAAGAAATCACAGCCAGTGTGGAACCGAACGTCCAACACTATCTGTGATTTGGGGGGCGTGTCATAACTATAAAGGGAAGGGAAACAGCTCTCCTGTGTACAAAGACTCCAAATCCTTTTACCTGTAAAGGGTTAAGAAGCTCGGGTAACCTGGCTGACACCTGACCCCAAGGACTATTAAGGGGACAAGATACTTTCAAATCTTGGGGGGGGGGGAAAGGCTTTTGTGTGTGCTCTTTGTTTTAAGGGGTGGTTCGCTCTGGGGACTGAAAGGGACCAGACATCAATCCAGGTTCTCCCCATCTTTCTAAACAAGTCTCTCCTATTTCAAACTTGTAAGTAAAAAGCCAGGCAAGGCGTCTTAGATTTACTTTGTTTTCTCAACTTGTAAATGTACCTTTTACTAGAGTGTTTATCTTTGTTTGCTGTACTTTGAACCTAAGACAGAGGGGGGTCCTCTGAGCTCTTTAAGTTTGATTACCCTGTAAAGTATTCTCCATACTGATTTTACAGAGATGATTTTTACCTTTTTCTTTAATTAAAAGCTTTCTTTTTTAAGAACCAGATTGATTTCTCCTTGTTTTAAGATCCAAGGGGGTTTGGATCTGTGTTCACCAGGGAATTGGTGAAAGGTTTCTCAAGGCTTCCCAGGGAGGGAATTCTTGAGATGGTGGCAGCGGACCAGAGCTAAGCTGGTAGATAAGCTTAGAAGTTTTCATGCAGGCCCCTACATTTGTACCCTAAAGTTCAAAGTGGGGATACAGCCTTGACA
>NW_020711204.1:0-1314 GCF_002925995.2 Terrapene triunguis | reverse complement strand
GGGAGTGGGCCTTGGTTCCCCTACATCAGTGGTTCTCAACCAGGAGTATATGTACACCTGGGGGTATGCAGAGGTTTTCCAGGGGGTCCATCAACTCATCTAGATTATTGCCTAGTTTTACAACAGGCTACATCAGTGGTTCACAAACTTTTGTACTGGTGACTCCTTTCACATAAAATGCCTCTGAGTGTGACCCCTTCTTATAAATTAAAAACACTTTTTATATATTTAACACCATTATAAATGCTGGAGGCAAAGCAAAGTTTGGGGTGGAGGCTGACAGCTGCTCCCAACCCCCCCCTGTAAGAACCTTGTGACCCTCATGAGGGGTCCGGACCCCTAGTTTGAGAACCCCTGGGTTACATAAAAAGCACCAGGGAAGTCAGTACAAACTAAATTTCCATACAGACAATGACTTGTACATACGGCTCTATACACCATACACTGAAATGTAAGTGCAGTGTTTACATTCTCCTTGATCGATTTTATAATTATGGGGTAAAAAGGAGAACGTCACTAGTCGAGATCGGAAACTTGGGTATGCCAGTGAACCGCTGCCCTACACCAGCCCCTGGACTCGCCCCTTAGGCAAGAGACCCCCCCCCCCCCCCCAAATCCCTCCGATTGCCAGAGGCTGGAGTCCTGGCACTGGCCGCGGGGAGGCAGGACACGAGGCATGGCGGGAGGGGGGGGTGAGGCCATCCCTAGGCAGGAGACCCCCCATCCCTCCGATTGCCAGAGGCTGGGCGGGGCGGGGGGCTGTTGCCCAAGCCCCCCGGGAGCAGCAGGGCCAGGCCCAGAGATCTCGGGACACAAGAGTTCGCCTTAGGAGCCTGAGAGACAGGCGCTGGCCGGGGGAGGAGCGCAGGGCCAGGGGTCTCGGACGGGGGGGGGGGTGTCAGGCTGATCCCGGGACCCTTCCTTACCTGGGCTCGAGAGGGCGAAAGAGCCCCGGGGCAGGCTGGGAGTTGTAATTCCGGGGTCTTCTCAGAGCGGAAGTGACGAGCCAGTTGCTCCGGCAACGCGCGCTCCCATACCGCCGGAAGTGGGCCATCTGCCGACGCGGCCCCTCCCGGTGCACACTGGGAAGCGTAGTTCTCTCTGTCAAACTCGGCCTTTTATTGGAGGAGGGGCCGTATGCGCTGGGCGGGAAGGATAGAGGCTCTGACTCGCAGCCCCTGGGGATCTGCTCCCGGGGGGGGGACACGCGCCTGGGCGGGGCTGGACAGCGCTGGAGCCGCTGCGCTCGCGCTAGTACTGCCCGTGGGGTCAGTCCCCGATTCCTTCTCCCCGGACCCCGAGGCTTCGCTACCC
>NW_020711203.1:0-5968 GCF_002925995.2 Terrapene triunguis | reverse complement strand
CCCTACATTTGAACCCTAAAGTTCAAAGTGGGGATCCAGCCTTGACATGGTGGCATAGCGGTGGAGATCGTTTTAACCCAAAAGCCAGTAAGAGATTTTTTTTTCCTTCTAGCTGCTTGGAAAGCAGAGCTGAAGGTAGATGCATATCTTATCTCTCCTTGCCTGAAGGCAGAGGTGTTAAGTTTTTTTTTAACGAGGTCCTTTGTTAAGAGAAGGGTTCAAAGGGAGCAAACTTTGACTAACTGGTAAAGGTAATCTACAGGCTGAAGTGTTTTTTTTTCTTTTTACATCCTCGGGAGTAGCTTGTTAGAAAGTCTCTGTTAACTCAGCAGCAGCCAGAGCTAAGTACACATCCCAGTCTCAGTCAACTGCAGAGGGTGTGACCCAGCACAAGAAAACAGGAAAATGACTGCCAAAGAACTAACTAACAAAATAGAACTGGCCAGACTAGAAGCAGAAGAAAACGAGAGAAAACATCAGAGACTGCTTGAAATTAAAAAACTCGAGGCAGAGCAGCATGAAAGAGAAGAAAAAGCCAAACAGGAGGCCCATGAAAGAGAAGAAAAAGCCAAACAGGAGGCCCACAAGAGAGAGATGGAACTGGAAGCAGCAAGGACTAGGCAGGATGCAGCAGACCATCCTAACAACTCCTCTCCAGGTACCACTTCCCATCCCAGGAAATTCCCCACCTACAAGGCAGGCGATGATACTGAGGCCTTCTTAGAAAATTTTGAAAGGGCCTGCCTTGGATACAACATCCCTCTAACCCAGTACATGGTAGAGCTGAGGCCGCAGCTCAGTGGACCCTTAGCAGAGGTGGCGGCTGAAATGCCTAAGGAACACATGAACAGTTATGAACTTTTTAAAAACAAGGCCAGAATCAGAATGGGGCTAACACCTGAGCATGCCCGTCGGCGGTTCAGAGCCCTAAGGTGGAAACCCGATGTGTCATTTACCCGACATGCCTACCACATTGGGAAAAATTGGGATGCCTGGATATCAGGAGCAAATGTTAAATCTACGGAAGAGTTGCCCTTCCTATTGCAAATGGAGCAGTTTTTAGAGGGTGTTCCTGAGGAAATAGAAAGGTACATCCTAGATGGGAAGCCCAAAACTGTAACCGAGGCGGGGGAGATTGGAGCCAAATGGGTGGAGGTGACAGAAAAGAAAAAAGCTAGTAGCAGTTGGAGCGAATATCAGAAGGGGCAAGCCGAAACAAAACCTTACCACCGGGGACAACCCAAGGCCCCACCCACATCCCAAGGGAAACCCCAGACGCCTTCTCACCCCACCCCACCAGTCTCCACCAACCAACATCGCCCCGGTGATACCTTAGCAGGGCGATGTTTTAAATGTAATGAACTGGGGCATATAAAGGCTCACTGCCCCAAGAACCCCAACCGATTACAGTTCATTACACCCCAATCACACCAAAGATCCCCAGACCCAGATGCCTCTCTCATACCCTCGGAGCGAAGGGAAACCTTGAGAGTGGGCGGTAAGAAGGTTATCGCTTGGAGGGATACTGGGGCACAAGTGTCAACTATCCACCAATCCCTAGTGGACCCCAAACTCATCAACCCGGAGGCTACAGTGACAATTCAACCCTTCGTGTCACAGTCTGTAACCTTGCCTACAGCCCAGTTGCATGTCCAGTACAAGGGCTGGGCAGGAATGTGGACTTTTGCAGTATATGACAATTATCCCATCCCCATGCTGCTGGGGGAAGACTTGGCCAACCATGTGAAGCTAGCCAAGAGGGTGGGAATAGTCACCCGCAGCCAGGCTAAGCAAGCTTTCACCCCCATCCCTGTTCCTGAGCCGTCCACCAGAGCCCCGTCGGTGTTACCGGAGACCCAAACACAGGTGGTGGAACCGGATCCCCTGCCAACGACTGCAACAGCCGTAGTGGATCCAATCCCAGAGACCCAGCCAAAGCCAGTCCCGGAACCGGAACTGACAACGCAACCAGCACCAGAACCATTGCCAGCACTGAGTCCAGCGCTTGCAAACCCATCTACAACTCCAATGCCAGAGGGCACCAGCGAGCCTGAACTGGCGGAAGTAGCAGATAACCCTACCCAAGAGGCTCAGCCAGAGCCTGAGATACCACATAGTGCACCAGCGGACAGCGGTTCACGGTCAGTGGAAACAGCCCCAGCACCTGCATCGCTTCCAGAGGGACCAAGCCCCAGTCCACAGTCCAAGGAGGAACTGATGTCTCCAGCATCAAGGGAACAGTTCCAGGCCGAGCAGGAAGCAGATGACAGCCTTCAGAAAGCTTGGGCGGCGGCACGGAGCACCCCACCGCCTCTCAGCTCTTCTAACCGATCCCGGTTTGTTGTAGAACAAGGACTTTTATACAAGGAGACTCTTTCTGGCGGGCACCAGGAAGACTGGCATCCTCAAAGACAGTTGGTGGTTCCCACTAAGTATCGGGTAAAGCTCTTGAGCTTAGCCCATGATCATCCCAGTGGCCATTCTGGGGTGAACAGAACCAAAGACCGGTTGGGGAAGTCCTTCCACTGGGAGGGAATGGGCAAGGACGTGGCTAATTATGTCCGGTCTTGTGAGGTGTGCCAACGAGTGGGAAAGCCCCAAGACCAGGTTAAAGCCCCTCTCCAGCCACTACCCATAATTGAGGTCCCATTTCAGCGAGTAGCTGTGGATATTCTGGGTCCTTTCCCAAAGAAGACACCCAGAGGAAAGCAGTACGTACTGACTTTCATGGATTTTGCTACCCGATGGCCGGAAGCTGTACCCTTAAGCAACACCAAGGCTAAAAGTGTGTGCCAGGCATTAGCAGACATTTTTGCCAGGGTAGGTTGGCCCTCCGACATCCTTACAGATTCGGGAACTAATTTCCTGGCAGGGAAAATGAAAAACCTGTGGGAAGCTCATGGGGTGAATCACTTGGTTGCCACCCCTCATCACCATCAAACCAATGGTCTGGTGGAGAGGTTTAACGGAACTTTGGGGGCCATGATACGTAAATTCGTAAATGAACACTCCAATGATTGGGACCTAGTGTTGCAGCAGTTGCTTTTTGCCTACAGGGCTGTACCACATCCCAGTTTAGGGTTTTCACCATTTGAACTTGTGTATGGCCGCGAGGTTAAGGGGCCATTACAGTTGGTGAAGCAGCAATGGGAGGGGTTTACGCCTTCTCCAGGAACTAACATTCTAGACTTTGTAAGCAACCTACAAAACACCCTCCGACACTCTTTAGCCCTTGCTAAAGAAAACCTAAAGGATGCTCAGGAAGAGCAAAAGGCCTGGTATGATAAACATTCCAGAGAACGGTCCTTCAAAGTAGGAGACCAAGTCATGGTCTTAAAGGCGCTCCAGGCCCATAAAATGGAAGCGTCGTGGGAAGGACCATTCACGGTCCAGGAGCGCCTAGGAGCTGTTAACTATCTCATAGCCTCCCCCACCTCCAACATAAAGCCTAAGGTATACCATGTTAATTCTCTTAAGCCCTTTTATTCCAGAGGGTTAAACGTTTGCCAGTTTACAGCCCAGGAAACAGATGACGCGGAGTGGCCTGCAGGTGTCTACTACGAAGGAACAAGGAATGGTGGCGTGGAAGAGGTGAACCTCTCCACGACCCTGGGACGTCTGCAGCGACAGCAGATCAAGGAGCTGTGCACAAGCTTTGCACCGATTTTCTCAGCCACTCCAGGACGGACCGAACGGGCATACCACTCCATTGACACAGGTAATGCTCACCCAATTAGAACCCCACCCTACCGGGAGTCACCTCATGCCCAAGCTGCTATACAAAGGGAGATCCAGGACATGCTACAGATGGGTATAATCCGC
This sequence comes from Terrapene triunguis, assembly GCF_002925995.2. Taxonomy (NCBI): domain Eukaryota; kingdom Metazoa; phylum Chordata; order Testudines; family Emydidae; genus Terrapene; species Terrapene triunguis. The sequence continues at coordinate 2,146 of NW_020711203.1, read as the reverse complement.
CCCTCTACCAGTGCATGGGCATCTCCAGTGGTTCTAGTTCCCAAACCAGATGGGGAAATACGCTTTTGCGTGGACTACCGTAAGCTAAATGCTGTCACTCGTCCTGACAACTATCCAATGCCACGCACAGATGAGCTATTGGAAAAATTGGGACATGCCCAATTCATCTCTACTTTAGACTTAACCAAAGGGTACTGGCAAGTACCACTAGATGAACCCGCTAAGGAAAGGTCAGCCTTCGTCACCCAGGCAGGGGTGTACGAATTCAATGTACTCCCTTTCGGGTTGCGAAATGCACCCGCCACCTTCCAAAGACTTGTAGATGGTCTCCTAGCGGGATTGGGAGAATCTGCAGTTGCCTACCTCGATGATGTGGCCATTTTTTCTGATTCATGGACAGAACACCTGGAGCACCTGGGAAAAGTCTTCGAGCGCATCCGACAGGCAGGACTAACTGTTAAGGCTAAAAAGTGTCAAATAGGCCAAAACAGAGTGACGTACCTGGGGCACCAGGTGGGTCAAGGAACTATAAATCCCCTACAGGCCAAAGTGGATGCTATCCAAAAGTGGCCGGTTCCAAAGTCAAAGAAACAGGTCCAATCCTTCTTAGGCTTGGCCGGATATTATAGGCGATTTGTACCACACTACAGCCAAATCGCCGCCCCGCTGACAGACCTAACCAGAAAGAAACAGCCAAATGCAGTTCAGTGGACTGATAAGTGTCAAAAGGCCTTTAACCAGCTTAAGGCAACACTCATGTCTGACCCTGTGCTAAGGGCCCCAGACTTTGACAAACCGTTCCTAGTAACCACAGATGCTTCCGAGCGAGGCGTGGGAGCAGTTTTAATGCAGGAAGGACCGGATCAAGAATTCCATCCTGTTGTGTTTCTCAGCAAAAAACTGTCTGAGAGGGAAAGCCACTGGTCAATCAGCGAAAAGGAATGCTACGCCATTGTGTACGCGCTGGAAAAGCTACGCCCATATGTTTGGGGACGGCGTTTCCAATTACAAACAGACCATGCTGCGCTACAGTGGCTTCATACCGCCAAGGGAAATAACAAAAAACTTCTTCGATGGAGTTTAGCTCTCCAAAATTTTGATTTTGAAATACAACACATTTCGGGAGCTTCTAACAAAGTGGCTGATGCACTCTCCCGGGAAAGTTTCCCAGAGTTAACTGGTTAACAATTGTTCTTGGAATGAAACATATTGTTAGTTTTTATATAATCAGTAGTATGTCTAAAGGTACATGTGTCTTATTAACTCTGTTTTCTCCTAGAACTCCAGGAAGAAATCACAGCCAGTGTGGAACCGAACGTCCAACACTATCTGTGATTTGGGGGGCGTGTCATAACTATGAAGGGAAGAGTAACAGCTCTCTGTGTACAGAGACTCCAAATCCTTTTACCTGTAAAGGGTTAAGAAGCTCGGGTAACCTGGCTGACACCTGGCCCCAAGGACCAATAAGGAGACAAGATACTTTCAAATCTTGGGGGGGGGAAAGGCTTTTGTGTGTGCTCTTTGTTTTAGGGGTGGTTCGCTCTTGGGACTGAGAGGGACCAGACATCAATCCAGGTTCTCCCCATCTTTCTAAACAAGTCTCTCCTATTTCAAACTAGTAAGTAAAAAGACAGCAAGGCGTCTCAGATTTACTTTGTTTTCTCAACTTGTAAATGTACCTTTTTACCAGAGTGTGTATCTTTGTTTGCTGTACTTTGAACCTAAGACAGAGGGGGGTCCTCTGAGCTCTTTAAGTTTGATTACCCTGTAAAGTATTCTCCATACTGATTTTACAGAGATGATTTTTACCTTTTTCTTTAATTAAAAGCCTTCTTTTTTAAGAACCAGATTGATTTCTCCTTGTTTTAAGATCCAAGGGGGTTTGGATCTGTATTCACCAGGAATTGGTGAAAGGAGGGTGGAGGAAGGAGGGGGGATGGTTAATTTCTCCTTGTTTTAAGATCCAAGGGGGTTTGGATCTGTGTTCACCAGGGAATTGGTGAAAGGTTTCTCAAGGCTTCCCAGGGAGGGAATTCTTGTGATGGTGGCAGCGGACCAAAGCTAAGCTGGTAGATAAGCTTAGAAGTTTTCATGCAGGCCCCTACATTTGAACCCTAAAGTTCAAAGTGGGGATCCAGCCTTGACA
>NW_020711202.1:0-1536 GCF_002925995.2 Terrapene triunguis | reverse complement strand
TCTGAGTGCTAAAGACAAGCACACTCCTGTGAGCTGTTTTTGGGTAACCTTGCAGCTTTGGGACAAGTGATCCAGATCCTTGGTCTGTGTTAGAGCCGGACAGGAGTGTCTGACTCAGCAAGACGGGGTGCTGGAGTCCTGAACTGGCAGGGAAAACAGAAGCAGGGGTAGTCTTGGCACATCGGGTGGCAGCTCCCAAGGGGGTTTCTGTGATTCAACCCGTCACAGTGGCGTAGTCGAGCAGGATCTGTGCACAGCTGATTGCTCTGAGATACTGGTAGTGATTTTAAGTGAGTTTTAAGTGTGGTGGCTGGAGAACAGACAAAGTGGTTACTGGTTTGTTATTTTCTGTTTGCTTATTTCGGGAAAGGGAAGTAGGGACAGAAAAGGAAGCAAAATAAGTAAGAATGAAGATCAAAAGAAGCTAAAACTACACAAATTGCAAATTGCCCAGAAAGACTGAACAATGGGCACTGGGAATGTCTCTGTTAACTTAAGAAGCCCCTGAACTGAGTGCATCTCAGTTTCAGTGAACTGCAGATGGGTGTGGCCCAACCTCTGTCTGTGCTGAAGCTGACTGAAGTGTCTAACCTAGCAAGACAGGAGTGGAGGGGTGCCTGTTCTGGCAGGAGGGTGTTCTCTGTGGTATCCCAGCTCATCAAGCGATGGTCTCAAGGGGAGACAAATGGAAATTGATGTACAATTTGCCTGGGAAAAGGCAGAACTGGGAAAGGAAAAGGCTGCCCACCAGCCTGCACTTAAGAGACAAAGCAAGTAAGACCCAGAAGCATGACCTGGCTGTAATGGAGTGGAAGAGGTGCACAGAGACATGTATCCTGGAGCTGGAAGTTGGGGTCCTGGTGACTGCTGCGGTGGGAACAAACCCCAAAGACTCTAGCTGGAAACAAACCCAACCTGAGTGAAGGGGGGGGGGGATTTTGCTGGCCAGCGAAAGGTCTCTCATAGCTTGGAGCTGTGAGCCTACAGCTGGATCAGGGTCTCTTTCCCTTTTGGGGGACACAGGAGTGTCTGCCCCATAGGGGAGCCCAAAAACGAATTTTAGGTATACTGCCTCCGCCATGGTCAGTGTCCAAGTCTCTGGCAGTAAGTTCAGGAGGAGGGTGTGACGTTGTGCAGTCTATATGGTTTTATAAAAACATGATAATAAGTAAATATAATGTAACTGGGATAATTTTATAAAAATTTGATAAGTGACTATAATGCAATTGGGATATGCTTCATGCAAAAGGTCTCTTGTAAGGTATCATTACAAAGCTCATAATCTACTGAGTGTGATCATCCTATTTGTAGAAATGTACCACTCTTGTATCTAAAACTAGAAATATAAAACATAACTCTGAGGGCCTATTGTAATTATGTAAAGTGTGGGCCATTAATGATGGTTTGGAATCTTGATGACTCCCATTGTCTGCAGATGGCTGTTTACCTGTGAGTCTCCCTGTATATGTGTGTGCTGGCAAGTGAGTAATGAAGTCTTGCAGTGACATGTGATCATGTCACCTGAACTGGAATCCA
>NW_020711201.1:0-1138 GCF_002925995.2 Terrapene triunguis | reverse complement strand
TTCACGGGGCCCCACCAACCAGGGGAACACTCCTCAGTATTAACTCTGTAAGTGTTGAATATCCGCCAAGGGCAAATCAACCTTTTGGTGCCACTGTCCAATCAGAACTGATGTTAACACATTTCTGAGCCCTGCCATTGGCTGAGGTGGAGGCTCATTATGGAGCCATAGAAATGAGGGCTAGAAAAGCCCTCTCACTTCAGATCTAGTCCATCTCCCTTAGGACCCTACGGTCCATGGTCCAGGGCTTTGTCCAGCGTTGCTGGAAACGTCCCGAGCAATGGGCCTTCCATCCTTTCCCTGGAGAGACGGAAAAGCCCAGCAGCTCTCACTCTCACATGGCCAGACTGCATTTCTTGTCACATTTTAACACCAATGAATTCAACTTGCTCCAGGGAAGTCCCAAGAATCTGACTGGTGGCTCAGTTGCTTCTCATTTTCATGGTCTAACCCTCTCCTGGCTGAAATGAGGCTGTATTAGCGTGTGCCCGTATGACTAGCGGTAGCTAATGGGGACCCTGCTTTAGCTCAAGGAGGAGAGACCTGGGTGCTTCGAGCCCCAGCTTAGGGGTTCTGCTCCGCATACTGAATAAGCGAGATGCTCTCGAGGAGCCAGTGCAGGGTGTGCACATTCATCACACTTCACTTGTGCACAGCGACTTTCTAAGGTGCCACCCTGGGGACCTCTGAGCTGCCGTGCTGGGGGCCCTTCAATTCCTTGGGTTTGGCTCTCCCTCTCTGGCACCTCAGCCTTTGGGCTGTACAGATTTGACATTGGGGGTGGGGGCGTTTCTGGGCAGCAGGGGGCGTGCGGCTGTCAGTGCTGCCAGCCCCCAGGTGCCCAAGCTTTGCTCTGCCCCGAGCTGGCACAGCTGTTTGCCATCCGGCGGCTCCACGTGCCAGCTCAGGTCAAACAACAAAGAAGCAGCCGACGCTCCAGGGGCTTTTCAAGTCAGCCAAGGCTCTGGGACAGGCCATGGGAGCTCAGAGCCAGGTGACCCAGTCCTCTGCAGGACTGCAGCCTGGGAACGGTGCTGAGAAGGCGAGGAGGGGTGTCTGGCGTCCAGAGGTGAGCGCACCTGCAGCTGCCGTTGGCTTTGCTCGGGGCTGTGGGCGCCAGCACCTCTGGAGATCAGGC
>NW_020711200.1:0-1106 GCF_002925995.2 Terrapene triunguis | reverse complement strand
TTCACGGGGCCCCACCAACCAGGGGAACACTCCTCAGTATTAACTCTCTAAGTGTTGAATATCCGCCAAGGGCAAATCCTCTGATCAACCTTTTGGTGTCACCGTCCAATCAGAACACATTTCTGAGCCCTGCCATTGCCTGAGGTGGAGGCTCATTATGGAGCCATAGAAATGAGGGCTAGAAAAGCCCTCTCACTTCAGATCTAGTCCATCTCCCTTAGGACCCTACGGTCCATGGTCCAGGGCTTTGTCCAGCGTTGCTGGAAACGTCCCGAGCAATGGGGCTTCCATCCTTTCCCTGGAGAGACGGAAAAGCCCAGCAGCTCTCACTCTCACATGGCCAAACTGCATTTCTTGTCACATTTTAACACCAATGAATTCAACTTGGTCCAGGGAGGTCCCAAGTATCTGACTGGTGGCTCAGTTGCTTCTCATTTTCATGGTCTAACCCTCTCCTGGCTGAAATGAGGCTGTATTAGCGTGTGCCCCTATGACTAGCGGTAGCTAATGGGGACCCTCCTTTAGCTCAAGGAGGAGAGACCTGGGTGCTTCGAGCCCCAGCTTAGGGGTTCTGCTCCCCATACTGAATAAGCGAGATGCTCTCGAGGAGCCAGTGCAGGGTGTGCACATTCATCACACTTCACTTGTGCACAGCAACTTTCTAAGGTGCCACCCTGGGGACCTCTGGGCTGCCGTGCTGGGGGCCCTTCAGTTCCTTGGGTTTGGCTCTCCCTCTCTGGCACCTCAGCCTTTGGGCTGCACAGATTTGACATTGGGGGCGGGGGCGTTTCTGGGCAGCAGGGGGCGTGCGGCTGTCAGTGCTGCCAGCCCCCAGGTGCCCAAGCTTTGCTCTGCCCCGAGCTGGCACAGCTGTTTGCCATCCGGCGGCTCCACGTGCCAGCTCAGGTCAAACAACAAAGAAGCAGCTGACGCTCCAGGGGCTTTTCAAGTCAGCCAAGGCTCTGGGACAGGCCATGGGAGCTCAGAGCCAGGTGACCCAGTCCTCTGCAGGACTGCAGCCTGGGAACGGTGCTGAGAAGGCGAGGAGGGGGGTCTGGCTGTCGCGGAGTGTGGGGGGACTCAGGGCCCTGCACCCCCGGCGCCCT
>NW_020711199.1:0-3160 GCF_002925995.2 Terrapene triunguis | reverse complement strand
CTGTCAGCATTCACAGACCACAGTAAGAACAGACCCAGTTCGTCACATCTCTCCCCCCTCCGAGACCGAACTGAGCGGGGTCACTTTAGCCAGTGACCCGGGGAAGTTCGAACCTAGCCCCGTTCCCATGGATGCCCCAGCATCCCTCCCATTCCTGGGTGAGAATTACACCAGGCCCCTCCAGTTTCACGCCCCCCCTTAGGTCGGGGGTGCTCAAAGGCATTCGCCGTTCGCATGTGGGAAGGGTTATGCGGCCTGTGCCCTTTTCCCACCCCAATACCCCTGGGGTTCCAACTGGGCTGGGGTCTTCTCCCAGCACTCCAGTCTGGAGGTCTGTGCTTCGGGCTCTCTTGGTTCAGAGCCCCCCTTTTAACCTTGGCCACCCTCTGGACAGGCTCCTCTATGCTGGGCAAGGGTCCTACAACCGTTTTCCCCTTGTCCCGGGCCTTCCTCCCCCTCTGACAGGGGTCACAGGATCGGCAGTACTGTCGGACAGTAACAAAGACCCCAGGCCAGTAAAAGCTCCGTAGCAGCCTCTGCTGGGTACGCCAGGTTCCCTGGTGCCCTGAGAGGGGGGTGTCATGGGCCCGGTACAGCAGCTGGCGGCGATACTTCTGGGGTACCACCAGCTGCCTCCTGATCCCTCCTGACTCCATTTTCCCTGGGGGAGCCCATTCTCGGTACAGGAACCCCTTCTCCCACAGGAACCTTTTCCGGCCACCCCTCCCCATGATCTGTACCGCACCGAGGTCGGCCAGGTCCCTTATCTTCCGCAAGGAGGGATCTTTCTGCACCCCGGCCTGGAACTCAGCAGCTGGGACAGGGATGGCTACCTGTTCTCTCTCGCCGGCTGGGTCTGAAGCCGCAGCCTCCCTGAGCCGTGTCCCTGGGTGTTCCCTCCCCACCCGGTTAGGGTCCTGCGCCTTGGGCAAGGAGCCCTTCCCAAGGCCAGGGCGCAGTGCCCCTCGCCGGCTCTGACTGCGGGTCACAACCAGTGCATTCTGGGGGTTGCTTGGCCAGTCCTCCAGGTCCCCCCCCATCAACACCTCAGTGGGCAAATACGGGTGTACCCCCACGTCCTTGGGGCCCTCCTTGGCCCCCCACTTCAGGTGTACCCTCGCCACGGGCACTTTGACTGGTGTTCCGCCCACTCCCGTCAGGGTCAGGTGGGTGTTGGGCACCACCTGATCTGAGGCCACCACCTCGGGCCGGACCAGTGTCACCTCTGAGCCCGTATCCCAGTATCCATTGACCTGCTTCCCATCCACCTCCAGGGAAACAAGGTACTCACTCCGGAGGGACCGCCCCGCGCCCACCGTATAAACCAAAAACCCTGAGTCTGGAGCATCCAGCCCCCCAGAGGAGCTGGTCTGGAGCTCTCCTCCCTCCTTAGCAGGTGGTACTCTGCCAGCCCCCCTTCCTTGGGAATGCTGCCTCTCGCCCAGCTGGGTCTCTACCCAGTCAACCCTCTGTGGGTTCGGTCTGCTCAGTCTGTCCCTGAGCCTGGGGCACTGGGCCCGTATGTGACCTCTCTGGTCACAGTGATAGCAGACCATGTCCCATGGGTCCCCTCGAGTGGGTTGGATGGACCTGACGCTGGATCTTCCCCTTTGGTGGGGTTTTTCCGTATTTTCCCGCTGGGAGGTCCCATGGTGACTCTCGCTCTGCGTTGTGGTGAGACTGTTCCTTTGGGACTCCTCCCTGTTATCCCCTGCCCGACTGTTCACAAACTCGTCGGCCAACTGGCCTGCGTGCTGCGGGTTCTCTGGCTTTTGGTCCATCAACCATCGCCTCAGGTCGGATGGGCACTGCTCATACACGTGCTCCAGTACGAATAGGTCAAGCAGGTCCTCCATAGTTTGGGCCCCCGCCGTCCACTTGCGGGCATACCCCTGCGCCCGGTTGGCTAGTTGCAGGTATGTGACCTCACGGGTTTTACGCTGATTCCGGAACCTTTGCCGGTACATCTCAGGGGTCAGCCCAAACTCGCGGAGCAGGGCCTTTTTGAACAGTTCGTAGTTCCCTGTCTCCGCCCCTTTCAGTCGGCTGTACACTTCCCTAGCTGTGGGGTCCAGTGAGGGAATGAGAAACTGGAGCCTGTCTGCAGGGTCAACCTGGAGCAGCTCGCAGGTATTCTCAAAGGCCGTCAGGAAGGTATCCATGTCCTCCCCCTCCTTACGCTGGGCCAGCAAGCACTTATCAAATCTCTTTGCAGTCTTGGGTCCCCCCTCGCTCACCGCAGCTGGGGCCCCACTGCTCTTCAGCCTGGCCAGTTCCAGCTCATGCTGACGCTGTTTTTCCCGTTCTACCCGCTCTTCCCGCTCATGCTGACGTTGTCTCTCCTTCTCTTCCCGCTCCTGCTTCAGTTCTTGCTGCCTTAATTCGAGCTCCTTCAGTCTCAGCTCCCTGTCACATTCCAGTCGCATCCGCTCCAGGGACAGGGAGCTCCGCCGGGACGATCCCCTGCTGGCTGCCGGGGTCAGGGTGCCCTCGGTATTCGCTGGGCTTCCCCCAACCCCTCCCCTAGGTATAGGTAGGCAGGGTCTCGGGATGTCCTCGGCAGCAGTCTGACCCCTCCCAGCCATGTCAGGCCCCGGGGCCCACGCTGCATCCACCGGGCGGCTTCCCTCAGGGACAGGGCTCGGTTCATCCAAGCGATCCCTCTCCTCCAGCCGGGCAATGAGCTGTTCTTTGGTGGACCTCCCAATGCGCAGCCCCCTCTGCCTGCACAGCTCCACCAGGTCGCTCTTAAGGCGTTTAGCATACATCCTCCTGCTGGCCACTCGCCGGCCTGTGCTCTCCGCTTTCCACCGTTCCAGGGGGACCTCTAGTGTGCCAGCCCTTCTCGAGGTCACCACCTCTCTGCCAGGGTCGAGCTGCAGACTCCTCCGCCCCGGGACCGCTCGCTGCGATCCCCAGGGGACCCTGTTACTGCAACAGTCCTTCTCTCTGGTCAAACACTCCCAGGAGTTAATCGCCCCCTGAAACCGTCTCTCTCTGATTCTTCAGCCCACCTGGTCCCCGTCGATCCCCCTTCGTTTTGCTGCTCCCCAGTCACTTACTGCAGGAAGCGCCGTCCACGGGGTGCAGTAGATCCCACCGCTGCCACCAGTTGTCGCGGAGTGTGGGGGGACTCAGGGCCCTGCACCCCCGGCGCCCT
>NW_020711198.1:0-1106 GCF_002925995.2 Terrapene triunguis | reverse complement strand
TTCACGGGGCCCCACCAACCAGGGGAACACTCCTCAGTATTAACTCTCTAAGTGTTGAATATCCGCCAAGGGCAAATCCTCTGATCAACCTTTTGGTGTCACCGTCCAATCAGAACACATTTCTGAGCCCTGCCATTGCCTGAGGTGGAGGCTCATTATGGAGCCATAGAAATGAGGGCTAGAAAAGCCCTCTCACTTCAGATCTAGTCCATCTCCCTTAGGACCCTACGGTCCATGGTCCAGGGCTTTGTCCAGCGTTGCTGGAAACGTCCCGAGCAATGGGGCTTCCATCCTTTCCCTGGAGAGACGGAAAAGCCCAGCAGCTCTCACTCTCACATGGCCAAACTGCATTTCTTGTCACATTTTAACACCAATGAATTCAACTTGGTCCAGGGAGGTCCCAAGTATCTGACTGGTGGCTCAGTTGCTTCTCATTTTCATGGTCTAACCCTCTCCTGGCTGAAATGAGGCTGTATTAGCGTGTGCCCCTATGACTAGCGGTAGCTAATGGGGACCCTCCTTTAGCTCAAGGAGGAGAGACCTGGGTGCTTCGAGCCCCAGCTTAGGGGTTCTGCTCCCCATACTGAATAAGCGAGATGCTCTCGAGGAGCCAGTGCAGGGTGTGCACATTCATCACACTTCACTTGTGCACAGCAACTTTCTAAGGTGCCACCCTGGGGACCTCTGGGCTGCCGTGCTGGGGGCCCTTCAGTTCCTTGGGTTTGGCTCTCCCTCTCTGGCACCTCAGCCTTTGGGCTGCACAGATTTGACATTGGGGGCGGGGGCGTTTCTGGGCAGCAGGGGGCGTGCGGCTGTCAGTGCTGCCAGCCCCCAGGTGCCCAAGCTTTGCTCTGCCCCGAGCTGGCACAGCTGTTTGCCATCCGGCGGCTCCACGTGCCAGCTCAGGTCAAACAACAAAGAAGCAGCTGACGCTCCAGGGGCTTTTCAAGTCAGCCAAGGCTCTGGGACAGGCCATGGGAGCTCAGAGCCAGGTGACCCAGTCCTCTGCAGGACTGCAGCCTGGGAACGGTGCTGAGAAGGCGAGGAGGGGGGTCTGGCTGTCGCGGAGTGTGGGGGGACTCAGGGCCCTGCACCCCCGGCGCCCT
>NW_020711197.1:0-3160 GCF_002925995.2 Terrapene triunguis | reverse complement strand
CTGTCAGCATTCACAGACCACAGTAAGAACAGACCCAGTTCGTCACATCTCTCCCCCCTCCGAGACCGAACTGAGCGGGGTCACTTTAGCCAGTGACCCGGGGAAGTTCGAACCTAGCCCCGTTCCCATGGATGCCCCAGCATCCCTCCCATTCCTGGGTGAGAATTACACCAGGCCCCTCCAGTTTCACGCCCCCCCTTAGGTCGGGGGTGCTCAAAGGCATTCGCCGTTCGCATGTGGGAAGGGTTATGCGGCCTGTGCCCTTTTCCCACCCCAATACCCCTGGGGTTCCAACTGGGCTGGGGTCTTCTCCCAGCACTCCAGTCTGGAGGTCTGTGCTTCGGGCTCTCTTGGTTCAGAGCCCCCCTTTTAACCTTGGCCACCCTCTGGACAGGCTCCTCTATGCTGGGCAAGGGTCCTACAACCGTTTTCCCCTTGTCCCGGGCCTTCCTCCCCCTCTGACAGGGGTCACAGGATCGGCAGTACTGTCGGACAGTAACAAAGACCCCAGGCCAGTAAAAGCTCCGTAGCAGCCTCTGCTGGGTACGCCAGGTTCCCTGGTGCCCTGAGAGGGGGGTGTCATGGGCCCGGTACAGCAGCTGGCGGCGATACTTCTGGGGTACCACCAGCTGCCTCCTGATCCCTCCTGACTCCATTTTCCCTGGGGGAGCCCATTCTCGGTACAGGAACCCCTTCTCCCACAGGAACCTTTTCCGGCCACCCCTCCCCATGATCTGTACCGCACCGAGGTCGGCCAGGTCCCTTATCTTCCGCAAGGAGGGATCTTTCTGCACCCCGGCCTGGAACTCAGCAGCTGGGACAGGGATGGCTACCTGTTCTCTCTCGCCGGCTGGGTCTGAAGCCGCAGCCTCCCTGAGCCGTGTCCCTGGGTGTTCCCTCCCCACCCGGTTAGGGTCCTGCGCCTTGGGCAAGGAGCCCTTCCCAAGGCCAGGGCGCAGTGCCCCTCGCCGGCTCTGACTGCGGGTCACAACCAGTGCATTCTGGGGGTTGCTTGGCCAGTCCTCCAGGTCCCCCCCCATCAACACCTCAGTGGGCAAATACGGGTGTACCCCCACGTCCTTGGGGCCCTCCTTGGCCCCCCACTTCAGGTGTACCCTCGCCACGGGCACTTTGACTGGTGTTCCGCCCACTCCCGTCAGGGTCAGGTGGGTGTTGGGCACCACCTGATCTGAGGCCACCACCTCGGGCCGGACCAGTGTCACCTCTGAGCCCGTATCCCAGTATCCATTGACCTGCTTCCCATCCACCTCCAGGGAAACAAGGTACTCACTCCGGAGGGACCGCCCCGCGCCCACCGTATAAACCAAAAACCCTGAGTCTGGAGCATCCAGCCCCCCAGAGGAGCTGGTCTGGAGCTCTCCTCCCTCCTTAGCAGGTGGTACTCTGCCAGCCCCCCTTCCTTGGGAATGCTGCCTCTCGCCCAGCTGGGTCTCTACCCAGTCAACCCTCTGTGGGTTCGGTCTGCTCAGTCTGTCCCTGAGCCTGGGGCACTGGGCCCGTATGTGACCTCTCTGGTCACAGTGATAGCAGACCATGTCCCATGGGTCCCCTCGAGTGGGTTGGATGGACCTGACGCTGGATCTTCCCCTTTGGTGGGGTTTTTCCGTATTTTCCCGCTGGGAGGTCCCATGGTGACTCTCGCTCTGCGTTGTGGTGAGACTGTTCCTTTGGGACTCCTCCCTGTTATCCCCTGCCCGACTGTTCACAAACTCGTCGGCCAACTGGCCTGCGTGCTGCGGGTTCTCTGGCTTTTGGTCCATCAACCATCGCCTCAGGTCGGATGGGCACTGCTCATACACGTGCTCCAGTACGAATAGGTCAAGCAGGTCCTCCATAGTTTGGGCCCCCGCCGTCCACTTGCGGGCATACCCCTGCGCCCGGTTGGCTAGTTGCAGGTATGTGACCTCACGGGTTTTACGCTGATTCCGGAACCTTTGCCGGTACATCTCAGGGGTCAGCCCAAACTCGCGGAGCAGGGCCTTTTTGAACAGTTCGTAGTTCCCTGTCTCCGCCCCTTTCAGTCGGCTGTACACTTCCCTAGCTGTGGGGTCCAGTGAGGGAATGAGAAACTGGAGCCTGTCTGCAGGGTCAACCTGGAGCAGCTCGCAGGTATTCTCAAAGGCCGTCAGGAAGGTATCCATGTCCTCCCCCTCCTTACGCTGGGCCAGCAAGCACTTATCAAATCTCTTTGCAGTCTTGGGTCCCCCCTCGCTCACCGCAGCTGGGGCCCCACTGCTCTTCAGCCTGGCCAGTTCCAGCTCATGCTGACGCTGTTTTTCCCGTTCTACCCGCTCTTCCCGCTCATGCTGACGTTGTCTCTCCTTCTCTTCCCGCTCCTGCTTCAGTTCTTGCTGCCTTAATTCGAGCTCCTTCAGTCTCAGCTCCCTGTCACATTCCAGTCGCATCCGCTCCAGGGACAGGGAGCTCCGCCGGGACGATCCCCTGCTGGCTGCCGGGGTCAGGGTGCCCTCGGTATTCGCTGGGCTTCCCCCAACCCCTCCCCTAGGTATAGGTAGGCAGGGTCTCGGGATGTCCTCGGCAGCAGTCTGACCCCTCCCAGCCATGTCAGGCCCCGGGGCCCACGCTGCATCCACCGGGCGGCTTCCCTCAGGGACAGGGCTCGGTTCATCCAAGCGATCCCTCTCCTCCAGCCGGGCAATGAGCTGTTCTTTGGTGGACCTCCCAATGCGCAGCCCCCTCTGCCTGCACAGCTCCACCAGGTCGCTCTTAAGGCGTTTAGCATACATCCTCCTGCTGGCCACTCGCCGGCCTGTGCTCTCCGCTTTCCACCGTTCCAGGGGGACCTCTAGTGTGCCAGCCCTTCTCGAGGTCACCACCTCTCTGCCAGGGTCGAGCTGCAGACTCCTCCGCCCCGGGACCGCTCGCTGCGATCCCCAGGGGACCCTGTTACTGCAACAGTCCTTCTCTCTGGTCAAACACTCCCAGGAGTTAATCGCCCCCTGAAACCGTCTCTCTCTGATTCTTCAGCCCACCTGGTCCCCGTCGATCCCCCTTCGTTTTGCTGCTCCCCAGTCACTTACTGCAGGAAGCGCCGTCCACGGGGTGCAGTAGATCCCACCGCTGCCACCAGTTGTCGCGGAGTGTGGGGGGACTCAGGGCCCTGCACCCCCGGCGCCCT
>NW_020711196.1:0-5610 GCF_002925995.2 Terrapene triunguis | reverse complement strand
ACCATTGAAACCCCACAGAAAACAAGAAAACCCCCCACTTCGTCACATCTCTCCCCCCTTCGAGGCTGAACGGAGCGGGGTCACTTAGCCAGTGACCTGGGGAAGTTCAGGGTCCCCGCCCCGCGATAAAGCATCCGCTATAATATTGGCGCTCCCCCTCACATGGACCACCTCCATGTCATACCCCTGGAGGAGCAGGGCCCACCTCAGCAGCTTGGCATTAGCCCCTTTCATTTGGTGCAGCCACGTCAGGGGCGAATGGTCGGTGTACACGGTGAAGCGCCGCCCAAATAGATATGGCTGCAGTTTGTGAAGGGCCCACACCATGGCCAGGCATTCCTTCTCTATGGCCGCATAGTGCTGCTCCCGGGGCAGCAGCTTCTTGCTCAGGTACACAATGGGGTGTCTCTCCCCCTTAGTATCAGTTTGCATCAGTACCGCCCCCAGCCCTGTGTCCGAGGCGTCGGTGAACACCAGGAAGGGTTTGTTAAAATCCGGGTTTACCAGCACCGGGCCCTGGATAAGTGCCCCCTTCAGCGCACAGAGAGCCCTCTGGCACTGCTCGGTCCAGACCACCTTGTCCGGCTTTCCCTTTCGACACAGCTCCGTGAGGGGTGCTGCCAGGGAGCTAAAGTGGGGCACAAACCTCCGGTAGTACCCCGCCATCCCAATGAAAGCCTGGACCTGCTTCTTAGTCTGGGGAGCGGGCCAGGCCTTGATTGCCTCCACTTTGGCCGGCTCCGGCTTCAGGTGGCCACTTCCAACCTTGTGGCCCAGGTATAAAACCTCTGCCATCCCCACCTTGCACTTTTCCGCTTTTATGGTCAGTCCTGCATCCTGGAGGCGACCCAGCACTCTCTTCACCTGGGACACATGTTCCTCCCAGGTCTGGCTAAAGACACAGATATCATCAATATACGCTAGTGCAAAGCCCTCCATCCCCCTTAGTAACTGATCCACCAGGCGCTGGAAGGTGGCAGGTGCCCCCTTGAGGCCGAAAGGCAGGACCAGGAACTCGAAGAGCCCTATTGGTGTGGTGAAGGCGGACTTCGCCCTGGCCTCCGGGTCCAAAGGCACCTGCCAGTAGCCTTTGGTAAGATCCATGGTAGTGAGGTACCGGGCACCCCCCAACTTGTCTAAGATTTCATCAGTCCTGGGCATGGGGTAGGCATCGGACACGGTAATGGCATTGAGCTTCCGATAGTCCACACAGAACCGGATCGACCCGTCCTTCTTGGGGACCAGCACCACGGGTGAGGCCCAGGGACTGGCGGACGGCTGGATCACCCCTAAAGCCAGCATGTCCCCGACCTCTCTCTCCAGGTCCTGGGCTGTTTTCCCAGTGACCCTGAACGGGGAGCACCTGAAGGGAGGGTTGGTTCCTGTCTCCACCCGGTGGACAGCCAGGTTAGTGAGCCCAGGCCGGCTGGAGAACAGCTGCTGGTATGAATGCAGCACGGCTCTGATCTCTGCCTGCTAGGCAGGGGTTAGCTGGTCTGAGAGGGGAATTGATTCTAGCGAGGGGTTAGCCCCAGCCTCAGGGAGGAGTCCCACCAGGGGGTCCTCTCCTGTTTCCTCCCACTGCCCACACACAGCCAGCACCAGCTTCTCCCTGTCCCAATACGGCTTCATCATGTTGACGTGATACACCCGGTGGCTGTGAGCCCGGTTGGACAGTTCCACCACATAGTTCACCTCGTTTACCTGTCTGATGACCGTGAAGGGGCCGTCCCAGGCCGCTTGCAGCTTGTTCTTCCTCACGGGGATGAGGAGCATCACCTGATCCCCGGTAGCATATGAGCGGGCACGGGCTGAGCGGTCGTACCAGACCTTCTGCTTCCTCTGGGCCCTTGCTAGGTTCCCCCTAGCCAAGCCCATGAGCTCCACGAGCTTTTCCCGGAAAGTCAGTACATACTCTACCACTGATTCCCCATCGGGAGAGGCCTTTCCCTCCCACTCGGCTCTCACCAAGTCCAGGGGCCCCCTCACCCTCCTTCCGTACAGCAACTCGAACGGGGAGAACCCTGTGGATTCCTGGGGCACTTCCCTATATGCGAACAGCAGGTGGGGTAAATACTTGTCCCAGTCCTGCGGGTGCTGGTCCATAAAGGTTTTCAGCATCCTCTTTAGGGTCCCATTGAACCTCTCCACTAGCCCGTTGGACTGAGGGTGGTAGGCCGAGGCCCAGGTGTGTCGGACCCCACACTTCTCCCACAAGCACTGGAGCAGGGTCGACATGAAGTTAGACCCCTGATCTGTAAGGACCTCCTTGGGGAACCCCACTCTGCTGAAGATGGTCAGCAGCGCGTCTGCCACGGTGTCTGCCTCGATAGAGGACAAGGCCACCGCCTCGGGGTAGCGCGTAGCAAAATCTACCACCACCAGGATGTATTTCTTCCCTGACCGGGTCACCCTGCTGAGGGGCCCCACTATGTCCACGGCCACCTTCCGGAAAGGCTCCTCTATGATAGGCAAGGGTCTCAGCGGGGCTTTACACTTATCCTGGGCCTTTCCCACCCTCTGGCAGGAGTCACAGGTCCTGCAATACTGTCGGATAGCGTCGAAGACCCCGGGCCAGTAAAAGTTCTGCAGCAGCCTCTGCCTGGTGCGCCGGATGCCCTGATGCCCCGAAAGGGGGATATCGTGGGCCAAGAACAACAGTTTGCGGCGGTACCTCTGGGGAACCACCAGCTGCCTCCCGACTTTCCAAGCTTCAGTTCGCCCTGAACCAGTCCATTCCCGGTACAGGAATCCCCTCTCCCACAGGAATCGCTCCCGGCAGTCCTCCCCCTGGGACCCTGCACTGTCGTGGCTAGCCAGGGCCCTCAGTTTCTCCAGGGAGGGATCCACCTGCAGCTCCATTTGGAATTCATCTGCTGGGTCTGAGGCTACAGCCCTGGCTGGTGGTGCCTCAGGTTCCCCACCCTGGGACGGAGGCTCCGGCCCAGCCCTGTCGAGTCCTACCCTTGGCGCTTCAGCCCCCCCCCTCGGGAGGTCCCTCGCTGACTCTGGCTCCGGGTAAGGACCAGGGCGCTCTGAGTGTCATCCGGCCAACTCTCCAAGTCATTACCCATTAGCACCTCGGTAGGCAGGTGGTCGTGCACCCCAACTTCTTTGGGTCCCTCCTTAGCCCCCCATTTCAGGTGTATCCTCGCTACAGGCACCTTGACGGGGGGCCCAAACACTCCCCTCAGGGTCAGATAGGCATCGGGCACTAGCTGGTCGGGGTCCACCACCTCGGACCGCGCCAGCGTCACCTCTGCACCCGTGTCCCAGAACCCCTGGACACGTCTTCCCCCCACCTCAATGGGGATGATGTGACGATTGTCCCCCGGGGCCTGTCCCACGCTCACCCGGCGGATTGGGTACGGGTGCTCTGGACCTGGGGCCCCACCTTCCCCTTGGCCTGGCCTGGCGGTCCCCTCCCCCTGGCACGGCCCTCTCGACTGCAGCCCCTGGGCCCGGCGGTGCCCCCTCTCGGTGGGCTTCCACCCAGTTAACACCCCGCGGGTTCTGCTTGGCTGCCATTTCCTTCATCTTCAGGCATTGTGCCACCTTGTGCCCCTTTTGGCCACAGTAATTACACCTCACGTCTCTCAAGTCCCACGAGGGGGGTCGCCCCGCCCCGGCAGTCCCGGGCACCCCCGAGTTGGGCTTCCTGGAGTCCCACCGTTGAGAGGGCTCAGGGTGACTCCCCTTATGAGTTCCTGATGTGGGTCTCCCCCCTACCCCCGATCTACTGTCCACGAACTCATCTGCCAGCGCTCCTGCACTGCGCAGGTCTTTGGGCTTCCGGTCCACTAGCCACATCTTAAGGTCCGGAGGGCAGATGTCATACAGCTGCTCCAACCCCACCAGGTTATACACATCCTCTGCGGTAGTGGCCCCTGCGCCCTTCCCCCACTTGCGGAGATATTCCCCCAGCAAGTTGGTGACCTCCTTGTAAGAGACACCTGAGGCCTTGCGCACACCCCGGAACCGTTTCCTGTATGCCTCGGGGGTCAGTTCAAACTTCAGCAGCAAAGCCTGTTTGAATAGGTCGTAGTCCCCGGTCTCAACACCATCCATTTGGCTGAACGCCTGTATGGCTTTGGGACCCAGCAGGGGGGTCAGACAGCGAAGCCTGTCTGCAGGGTCAATCTGGTTCAGTTCACAAGCCTTCTCAAAGGCTGTGAGGTAGGCGTCAATATCCCCCCCCTCCTTGAACTGGGGCAGCAGTTTGGTGTCTAGATTCCCCACACCACTGGTGTCTCGGGGCCCTTCCCCACTTACCCCGCGGCAGGCCCTCTTGGCCCGCCTCTCGTCCATCTCCAACTCGTGCTTCCGCTGTTCTACACGGTCCGCTCGTTCTCTCTCTCTGTCCACCAGCCTCCGATCCTCTAGCTCCAGTTCCTTTGCTTTCAGCTGCAGCTCCAGTCTCCGCAGCTCCTCTAGGGAGGAACCCGACTGGGGTCTCCCGGTGCTGACTGGGGAGTCAGGTCTGACCCACTCCCGGTCACTACACAGACTGCCCCCACAGCTACTCCCCGGCTCTCCGGGCACCCCGGGAGCCCCCCTGGGGTCTGGAGCCTGCGCCTCAGATGGGTCATTCTCTACAAGCTGAGCAATCAGCCGCTCCTTAGTGAGCCTCCCGACGCTCAGCCCCCTCTCCCTGCAGAGACGGGCCAGGTCGCTCTTACGGAGCTGGGTATAGGCCATTTCCAGGCTGGTTCCGTTCAATACCCTCGTTCTATCGCTGGCAGCCACTCACTGCAAAGCGCCTGCGCCCGCAGCCAACGTCTACAGGGTGCATCCGCGACACATCCCACTTCTGACACCACGTTGTCACGGACTCACAGATCGTGCCCACTCTTGGCCCCGTGCGGTCCGTGGGGGGTGCCCCTTTTAGTGAGACAGCCCTTCTCGGGAGTCCACTCTCTCTCGGGGTCCGGCCCCTCCACCTCCTGGATCCGCACCTCTCTGAGCCTTAGCACGTCTGTCTCTGCCGTGGGCCCCCTCAGGGAGTCCACTCGCTCTGGACCCCCGGGGCCTCCACCCCCGAAGGGGTTGATGCCACCCTGTTCTCTAGACCGGAGTGACTCTCAGCCAGCATGAAACAGAAGGGTTTATTGAGAGTTGAACACAGCACAGGAACCTCTCTGACCCTCAGGCCTGGCCTCCCTCAGCCCAGCACATCCCAGTCTCTCTGCCTCCCGGTGGGCTCTGCCTGCTCCCAGCTGGGCATCTCCGATCACTGGCCTCAGGCCCCGCCTCTGTCCATTGTCTTCTCTCCAGGTAAACAGGGCCGTAAACCGGGGCCTCTCCCTCTGGCTGGAACCGCTGGTTAGGTCACTGGGTCCTCACTCTGCAGCCCATTGTCCTCCCACTGGCCAGAACCGGCTGCGTCTCCTCAGCTGGGCCTCCGGGTCGCCAGGTCACCGGTCGCTGGGGTATCCATCCTCCCGGCCACCGGCTGGGTCCCCGCGTCCTCTCTCCGGTCCTCTGCAAAACACACTCCCTCTCCCCTCACCTCGTTAAACCAGTAACACCCAGGGAAACTGAGTCCCACCCCCTCTGCATGCAAACCATTGAAACCCCACAGAAAACAAGAAAACCCCCCACTTCGTCACA
>NW_020711195.1:0-5136 GCF_002925995.2 Terrapene triunguis | reverse complement strand
TGCCTGCCTTAACTGGTTCTAGCAGGTTCCTGATTACTCTAGTGCAGTCCCTGCTCTGGTCACTCAGGGAACAGAAAACTACTCATCCAGTGACCAGTATATTTGCCCTCTACCAGACTCCTGTACCCCACTGGTCTGGGTCTGTCACATATCCCTCCCCCCTGCTTAACACCAAGGGGTTGGGCAGCTTGGGACGCCAGACAGTGCACACGTGACAAGCCATCGGCGTTGCCATGATGGCTCCCTGCTCTGTGTTGCACATGGAACTGGAAAGGTTGGAGGGATAAGAACCATCTGGTCACCCTTGTGTTCTTCTCCTTGTTCCGCTGCATCCATTGAAGAGGGGCATGGTCAGTCACGAGGACAAATCCGCACCCGAGCAGGTAGTAGCGCAATGTTTCCATGGCCCATTTTACAGCGAGGCATTCTCTCTCCACCACTGCATATTTTTGTTCCCTTGGAAGGAGTTTCTGACTGAGGTATAGAATTGGGTGTTCCTCCTCCCCGACCATCTGTCATAGAACGGCCCCCAACCCTACTTCCGATGCATCCGTCTGCAGAATAAACTCCTTGGTGAAATCAGGGGTTATCAGTACGGGGTTACTGCAGAGGGCAGTTCTTAGGTCTGTGAATGCTTCCTCTGCTGCGTCAGACCATCTCACCAGATCAGGTCCACGGACTTTCACTAGGTCTGTCAGGGGGCTTGCCCTTGTGGCAAAGTGGGGGATAAATCGTCGGTAATACCCCACCACATCTAGGAACGCCCGGACTTGTTTCTGGCGACTTGGTGGGGGCCAATTTTGGATGGCCTCTAACTTGTTCACTTGGGGTTTTACCAGACCTTTTCCCACAATGTAGCCAAGATATTTGGCCTCTGTAAACCCTACAGCACACTTGGCAGGGTTTGCTGTAAGGCCAGCTCGCCTGAAGGTATCGAGGACTGCCTCCACCTTCTCCAGGTGGGTTTCCCAGTCTGGGGTATGAATGACCACATCGTCCAAGTAGGCAGCAGCATAACTGTTATGCGGGTGTAATAGCTTGTCCATGAGGTGCTGGAAGGTAGCTGGGACCCCATGTAGTCCAAAAGGGAGGACAGTATATTGAAAAAGACCCTCTGGTGTAGAGAACGCAGTCTTTTCCTTTGCGTCTTCTGCAAGGGGAATCTGCCAGTACCCCTTTGTCAAGTCTACGGTAGTCAAGTACCGGGCATTACCCAGACGGTCCACTAGGTCATCTATGCGAGGTATGGGGTACGCGTCGAACTGGGATACTTCGTTTAGTCGCCAGAAGTCATTGCAAAATCCTGTGGTGCCATCAGCTCTGGGCACCAGCACGATCGGGCTGGACCACTGACTGTGGGATTCTTCGATGATCCCCAACTCAGCATTTTTTTTACTTCTGCTTTTATTTCCTCCCTTTTTGCTGCTGGCACCCGATAGGGCCTCATTGTTAAGCTGGCCCCAGGGTTTGTGACGATGTGGTGATATGTCTCGGTTGTTCGACCCGGTTTTGTTGAGAACACATCTTGGTTCCAGAAGATCATCTCAGACACCTCATTCTTCTGGTCTGGTGTTAAATCGGGAGACACTCTCACCTGTTTGGAAGGTTTGTTTTCCTGGGTTAGGTCTTTTTGGACCGTTGTCCATGCCTCTTGTGCATGCCAGGGTTTCAGAAGGTTAACGTGATAAATCTGTTCTTGTTTTCTGCGTCCTGGCTGCCGCACCTTGTAGGTTACTTTCCCCACGGGTTCAACCACCTCATAGGGCCCCTGCCATTGGGCCAGAAGCTTGCTTTCTGCCGTGGGTACCAACACCATAACCCGATCCCCTGGTTGGAACTGTCGCACTTTTGCCTGGCGATTGTAATGGGTTCGCTGGGCCTCCTGTGCCTTCTCCAAATGTTCCCGTACAATAGGGGTAACCCGGGCTATCCGGTCTCGCATCTGCATTACATGCTCTATTATATTTCTCCCCTCATTGGGTTCCTCTTCCCAGATCTCTTTGGTGATATCTAGTATGCCACGGGGGTGACGCCCATATAATAACTCGAAGGGGGAAAACCCAGTTGAGGCCTAAGGTACCTTCCGGATAGCGAACATAAGGAAGGGTAGTAGGGTGTCCCAATCCTTCCCGTCCTGACTTACCACCTTCCTTATCATAGTCTTGAGGGTTCGGTTAAACCTTTCTACCAACCCATCAGTCTGCGGATGGTAGACCGAAGTTCTCAGGGTATGTATATGGAGCAGCGTACAGAGGTCCTTCATTAGCTTCGACATAAATGGGGTTCCTTGGTCGGTTAATATCTCCTTCGGTAGCCCCATTTGGGCAAAGATCCCTACCAGCACTTTGGCTATAGTTTTAGAGGCCGTGTTCCGCAGAGGGATGGCTTCTGGGTAGCGAGTAGCATAGTCCAAAACAACAAGTATATATTGGTGGCCCCAAGCCGTCTTCTCTAGGGGTCCCACTAGGTCCATGGCTATTCGCTCAAAGGGGACCTCTATGATGGGAAGGGGTACTAAAGGTGCCCTCAAGTGGGGACGGGGACTGTACAGCTGACACTCCGGGCAGGAGGCACAGTACCTCCGCACTTCTTCATGTACTGCGGGCCAGAAGAACCATCGTAGGACTCCTGCCAGGGTCTTCTCTACCCCCAAATGCCCCCCAAAAAGATGACTATGAGCAAGACTTAATACAGCGTTCTGGTGTTTTTGAGGTACTAGGATCTGCTGTACCTTCTGCCCCTGTACTGGTGCAACCCGGTATAAGAGATCCTTCTTCATTATGAATTAGGGTCCTGGTCCCTGGGTTTTCCCTTCCATGGGAACCCCATCTATTTCAGTCACCTCCTTCCTAATGTTGTCATACCTCGGGTCTTCTGCCTGGTCCCGTCCAAAATTTCCTCTCCCGGGGCTAATCTGCCCAAGATCTAGGGGCCCAGTCTCTGTTGTCTCTACTGGTTCAGAAGCATTAGGGTGGGGGTCAGACTCAGCTGCTTCTCCCTCCTGCGTGGCCTACTTTTCAGCTGCGCGGGTCCGCCTACCTACAATAGCGACCCTCTGGCTTTGGGTCAGTATTTGGGTTCCCAAGGCCTTAGCTGCCCTTCTTTCCCTTTTTGTCAGTCTACCCTGTCTGGGAGTGGAGAACAAATCTGGGGATATTTCAGAGAAGATTGGGGGTTGACAGTCTGCTGTGGATGCCTCACCAATTTTAGGGTCCCCATCGTTCTCCAATCCCCCTACTGGGAGTAAGTTTCCAAACCCTGGGAAGTCCCTCCCTATGAGCACCGGGTATGGGAGTTTAGGGACTACACCTGCTGCTACCTCAGTAGTGTTCCCTTGGACCTCGATTTTTACTGGGATGATGGGGTAGTAACTAACTGTCCCATGGACACATGTTATCCCCGTACCTTTAGCCTGCAGCAGCTGACTACGCTTCACAAGCTTTCCTGAGATAAGAGTGATAGCACTCCCCAAATCAACCAGTGCCGTCGTCCCTACCCCATTTAGTTTCACTGGTCTGGTATACATATGTGGGGTTAGTGAGACCCCCACAAGGTGGATTAGGGAGCATGGATCTGCCCAGTTCCCCAGGTTACACTGCATAGGCTCCTCAGCATTGGGACACTGTACAGCTATGTGTCCCCACTCCCCGCAGGCATAACATCTGTATGGAGCCCTAGGCGTTCCCCGGTCTCTTGGTTTGGGCAGTCTAACATCACGATCCTCTTCTCCCTCAGTGCTCCGACTCTTTGTGGCCTCTGATGGGCCTTCAGCCTCTCTCTTTTTCCACCTGGGCCCTCCTGGTGGCCCAGTCATCCGAACTTTAGGGCTTTGTGCTGCTAGTTTAACCCGGGGTGCCTCTTCCTTAACTGGTCGGGTCAGCTACCTCGCTGTCCTTCGCCTCTCTACCAGGGTGACAGCCTTGTCATAGGTGGAGGGTTCGTTTTGGCTTACCCAGGCACGAAGGTCCGGTGGTAGTCCCCTCATGTATCGGTCGATGACCAGAACCGCTAGTATCTCTTCCAGACTCCGAGACTCTGTTTGCGAGATGGATGAGGTCATACAATTGGGACCGCGGGGTTCTGTCTTCCTGGTACCTCCAACCATGATACTGCTGGGCCCGCACTGCTGTCATTACCTCAGGTCTGGCCAGGATCTCTGCTTTCAGCTGGGGGTAGTCTGCCGCAGCCTCTTCAGGCAGATCATGGTAGGCCTTCTGGGCCTCCCCACACGGGAATGGGGCAAGGATGCCAGACCACTGATCTTGAGGCCAGGCCTCCCGTAGGGCTGCCCTCTCAAAGGCCAGAAGGTATGCCTCTACATCATCCTCCCGTGTCATTTTCTGCAGCCAATGGCTGGCCCGTATGAGCCGCGTCCCATCATGGCCGCGATTTAGCTCTGTAAGGGTCTTTACCTGGTTTACCAGTTCCCGCAACATAGCTCGGTCTTGAGCAGCCTTGTCCATCAGCAGGCGATTAGTCTCTTGCTGCAGCCGCACTGCCTCCTGTTGGGTGGCTGCCTGGACACGGGTAGCCTCCTGCTGGGCCGCCGTAGCTTGTATCAGTGCCCGCACTACGTCATCCATTGTGGTGAAAAAAAAATAAACCCTCTCCCTTTTGTTTTGTTGTTGTTGTTGTTGTTGTTGTTGTTTTAAATCACCCTCCTTCTTCCGCCACGCTGTGCGCCCCAAGATCCCACCCCTGACACCAGTGTGACAAAGTTCCTCCTCTATCTTGGTGGTCCTGCGCTTAGTGGCAGATTTTCTTGCCTCAGAGATTCACCATGTGGGTTGGGGAACAGCCCAGAGAACTTCCCCTCTGGAAGACCCCACAGTCCAGGTCAATTGGGAGGTTTGGGGGGAACCCAGGCCCACCCTCTACTCCGGGTTCCAGCCCAGGGCCCTGTGGACTGCAGCTGTCTATAGTGCCTCCTGTAACAGCTGCATGACAGCTACAACTCCCTGGGCTACTTCCCCTTGGCCTCCTCCAAACACCTTCCTTATTCTCACCACAGGACCTTCCTCCTGGTGTCTGATAATGCTTGTACTCCTCAGTCCTCCAGCAGCACACCCTCTCACTCTCAGCTCCTTGAGCCTCTTGCTCCCAGCTCCTCACACTCGCACCACAAACTGAAGTGAG
>NW_020711194.1:0-5072 GCF_002925995.2 Terrapene triunguis | reverse complement strand
CAACGAACCCCTGTTGCTTTGCCTCGGGCACCTCTGTGCCAGCAACAGTTTTTGGCGCCCAACGTGGGGCTCGAGGCTGAAATTTAGCCTTGCCCGGATCCCTCCTGGAGGCCGACGGACTACGGCGACGACCGACGCCCAGAGCTCACCGGTGACTTCATCGGGGGCCTCAGCGGAGACGTGGTTTGGTCGACCCCGGAGGGCACAACGGTGCAACGCGCTCGAGTAGTGGAGAAGCAGCTGTGGCCGCGGGCGACGGTGGGGAACCGGTCCTGTGGATAGGGCGACGGTGCAGAACCGGACCCTTGGATAAGGTAGGAACAGTCCAGTGGGGACTTTATCTGTCTTGACCTGGGGACGCCCAGTGTCTACCTGTTTTGACTTGGGGACGCCCAGAGTCTCCCTAATATGGGGCAGGGACAGAGTACGGCAGGCAGGGCAAGGTGTACACCCTTGGAATGCATTCTGGTGAACTGGAAAGTGTTTGGATCGGATCCGTTGGTTAAAAGTAAACTGAAAAGATTCTGTACAGTAGACTGGCCTCAATATCAGCTAGAGGACCAGGAAAGGTGGCCACCGGAGGGATCACTCAATTATAATACGATCCTTCAATTGCTTTTGTTTTGTCAGCGTACGGGTAAATGGAATGAACATATGTATGTACAGTTGTTTATGTTGTTAAGAGATAGGTCAGATCTTTTGCAAAGGTGTAATTTGACTCCGACAGGTTCGGTAGTAACTACTGTTAGTCCCCAGAACCCTCCTCCGGTTGTGATGGCAGAGTCGGTGTCCCCTTCAGCTCCAACACCCCCACCATATAAAGACAGGGTCTCTCAGGTCCCAGAGATTGCCCCCTCGGTGGGATTCTATCCATTACTTACTGAGACTCGGATAGCCCGCCCTGGATCAGACAATCGCCGAGCCACTACTATGCAGGTTTACACCCATGTGCCTTTTAACCCCGTGGACCTGGCAGCTTTTAAGGCACAGGCAGGGGAATTCTCTACGAACCCAAGCAAGTTTATCTCAGCCTTTGAAGGGTGTCTGGCTAGCTGTAAACCAACCCCTGCAGCTGCCTGTGGCAGATTCCCTCACTGTGGTGGGTGCCACAGGGAAAGGAACCAAGTGCCCAGTATATGCCCCAGCGGAATGTGCTTTGGGAAACAGAACTCTATCTCACAAACTAGTTTACCTCCCCGATTGTCCAACGCCTCTATTGGGACGGGACCTGCTTTGTCGCTTAGGAGCCACCCTGCATTTCACCCAAGATGAAATAACCCTCACCTTACCCCCAGAGAATGCCTGGATAATGACTCTTGCAACTGAGCCCTCAGCCATGCAAGCCCCAGAATGGAGCCAGTGGGAAAAGCAGGTTTTTCCTCTGGTATGGGCATCAGGGGTCCCAGGGAAGGCAAACCGTCAAACCCCTGTTCATATTCAGCTTCTCCCAGGCAAAAGCCCAGTGCGAATCAAACAGTATCCGATTAAGAGGGAAGCCAGAGAGGGACTGCAAGAGACTATAGATCGGTTCCTAGAGTGCGGTGTACTACGAGAATGCCAGTCAGCTTGGAACACCCCCATTCTGCCCGTGCGAAAGCCCAATGGCACATACCGGCTGGTTCAGGACCTAAGGGCGGTTAATGAGCGGGTTAAGACTCTGCACCCCCTTGTTCCAAACCCGTATACACTGTTGGCCTCTATAGGGGGGCAGTATACCCATTTTTCTGTCCTAGATTTGAAGGATGCTTTCTTCACGATTCCGGTCGACACCCAATCTCAGGAGATTTTCTCCTTCGAGTGGGAGGACAACAGAAGGGTTAAAAAGCAGCTTTGCTGGACCGTGCTGGCCCAGGGATTTAAAAATTCCCCCACTTTGTTCGGCCAGGCTTTGGCCAGAGACTTGGAGGAGTGGGACAATGAAGACAGGGTCCTCCTCCTGCAATATGTGGATGACTTGTTGATTGCTGCTGTGGGTCTAATCCCTTGTCTTAAAGCCACTGTGAGCCTCCTGAACTTTGTTGGACTCAGAGGATATCGAGTAGCACAGAGTAAGGCTCAGATTGCTCTCCCAGAGGTACGGTATTTAGGATTTTACATCAGGCAGGGGGAACGTCAGCTTTCAAGTGAAAGAAAGGAAGCTATCTGTCAAATTCCTATTCCAAGCAATCGTAAACAACTCAGGGCGTTTCTGGGCATGGCAGGCTTCTGCAAAATATGGATCCCAGAGTTTGGACTGTGGGCTAAACCCTTGTATGAATGTGTTAAGGGAGCGGATCATGACCCCTTTCACTGGTCCCCAGAAGCGGACAGGGCATTTAAAATCTTAAAAAGGAAACTAATGAAAGCTCCAGCTCTAGGCCTGCCGGACTTAGTTAAGCCATTCCAACTGTATGTGCATGAACGGAGAGGGGTGGCCCTGGGAGTGCTTACCCAGCTATTAGGTGCCTGGAAGCGTCCTGTGGCATATTTCTCTAAACAACTGGATCAAGTTTCAAAGGGATGGCCAGCCTGTTTGAGGGCGGTCGCAGCAACTGCCCTAGTCCTTGGGGAGGCTGAGAAATTGACACTGGGAGGAGTTGTGCAAGTGTATACTCCCCATATGGTTCAAGCCCTGCTGGATACTAAGGGTGGTCTCTGGCTTACACAGGCTCGGGTTGCTCGGTATCAAGCAAAACTGTTAGAAAATCCTGAAGTTACCCTACAGACCTGTCCCTCCCTTAACCCAGCCACCCTGTTACCAGAGACAGAGGAGCAGGAACATGACTGTCTGGAAATCATAGATGTCCAATACTCCAGCCGCCCAGACTTAAAAGATCAACCCCTCCCCAATGCTGATTATGAGTGGTATACTGACGGCAGCAGTACAGTTGTAAACGGACAGAGGAGGGCAGGCTATGCTATTGTATCTCTCCATAAGACTGTGGAAGCAGAGGGTTTACCTGCTGGGACATCAGCTCAGCTGGCTAAATTGGTAGCCTTAACCCGTGCACTTGAACTGTCAAAAGGAAAAAAGGTTAACATTTTTACTGATTCCAGATATGCCTTTGGAATACTACACGCCCATGCCGGTCTGTGGAAGGAAAGAGGAATGTTGACAGCCCAAGGTTCTCCGGTTAAACATGGGCCTCAAATTCTCCGGCTTTTAGAAGCGGTACAGCTCCCCTCAGAAGTAGCAGTGATACACTGCAAGGCTCATCAAAGAGAAGATCAAGATGTGGCTAAGGGTAATGCCAGGGCGGACAGAGAGGCCAAGCGAGCTGCTACCCTGGAACCACAGGAAGCTAAAGATGCCCATATGCATGCCCTCATCCCATCAGTGGGGGAGCTCCCGACCCCTCAGTACTCTCACGAAGAGAGGAACCTAGCCAACACACTTAGGCTCCGGGAAAAGGAGGGATGGCTCCACTCCACAGAAGGAAAAATCCTCCTACCAAGGAATCTAATACGGCCAGTACTACAGAAACTACATCAGTCTACCCACGCAGGTAGAGAAGCTCTTTCCCAGCTTATGAATAAATACTTTCTAACCTCTGGACTTAGGCCTCTGGCCTCCCAGGTGCAGGCTAAATGTTTAGTCTGCCAAAAGAACAACCCTCGACCTGGAGTGTCAGTGCCACCAGCCACTCTGGAACCTACCCCAGGCCCAGGACTAGTTTGGCAAATAGATTTTACTGAGTTCCCCCGGACCCAAGGATTCAGATACCTTCTCGTCTTAGTGGACCGATTCAGCGGATGGCCTGAAGCCTTCCCATGTCGTAACAACACTGCCAAAACGGTGGCTCTTAAGTTTGTCAAGGAAATCATTCCTCGCTTTGGACTCCCCCAGTGGATGGAATCTGACAACGGAACACACTTCACATCCCAAGTCGTTCAGAAGATATCGGATGCCCTGCAAATCCCCTGGAAGCTCCACACTCCATGGCGACCGCAGGCCAGTGGGGTAGTGGAACGCACAAATCAGACACTTAAGCGGCACCTCTCAAAGGTCTGCCAAGAGGCTTCCCTTAAGTGGCCTAATGCTCTACCCGTTGTTTTGCTCCGCATTCGCGCTCTCCCAAAGGGCAGGTTAGGGCTCAGTCCCTTCGAGATTATGTTTGGAAGGGCATGGCCTATGAACGGTACACCGGTTCTGGCAGGGGAGTGGGAGGTAGGCTGTGGTTTCTTATCTCAGTACATGTGCTCTCTGTCTGCTGTTCTTTGTTCTCTCCACAGGTACACCAAAAATTTGCAGCCTCTCCCGCTGGATGCCCCGATCCACTCCTTGCAGCCAGGTGACTCCGTACTCGTTCGGACCTGGAAGGACGAGCCTCTCCAAGAGAAGTGGAAGGGACCCCACACCGTCCTGCTGGTCTCCCATACAGCAGCAAAGGTCGAAGGACACAAGAACTGGATTCATCACTCTCGCCTGAAAGCAGTGCCTGCTCCTGAACGGTGGACCATCCAGCCTGCAGAGAAGACTGCCAGCGACGATCTGGGACTTAAGCTGTTATTCAAAAGACAATAAGGCCTGCTGGGAATGCCCTGTGATCTCTTTGGACAGTCACAGCGCACTCCCCGCAAGAACTCTGAGCGTTGGTTGTGTTTGTTTTCACAGGGCCGGCCTAACCTGGTGGCCTGGTCCCTTTTCCTTTTAGTCTGCCTGCTATTGGTAATTGTTATTTTGTGGGTATTTGGGGAATTGTAATTGTCAGGCCCTAGGGTCACCTGCCCAGCATGAGTTCAGGTCCAGGGTCTGCCACAGTGGTACTCTTTGCCATAGGGACACTCCTCTCGTTACCTCCTGTTTTCCCCCCGACCACATGCGGGATGGAAAGAAATCCCTACTAACTTGGAAACAAACACATATGAGTCCTTGAAGGTTTGCTTTGCCCAAAAATTCAACCTCTCTAACTGCTGGGTATGCTCCAAAGTCCCAGCATACCCTCTCATTAAAAACCCCAGCTTCATAGCACTCAATCATATCTTGTCCACAGAATATGAGAAAACTCAGCCAAAAGCTTGTTGAGTATTCTCAAAGGGGGGAGTTGTTGACGTCACCAGGCATCACCATCACGCCAGGTGACTCAGGAGGG
>NW_020711193.1:0-5072 GCF_002925995.2 Terrapene triunguis | reverse complement strand
CAACGAACCCCTGTTGCTTTGCCTCGGGCACCTCTGTGCCAGCAACAGTTTTTGGCGCCCAACGTGGGGCTCGAGGCTGAAATTTAGCCTTGCCCGGATCCCTCCTGGAGGCCGACGGACTACGGCGACGACCGACGCCCAGAGCTCACCGGTGACTTCATCGGGGGCCTCAGCGGAGACGTGGTTTGGTCGACCCCGGAGGGCACAACGGTGCAACGCGCTCGAGTAGTGGAGAAGCAGCTGTGGCCGCGGGCGACGGTGGGGAACCGGTCCTGTGGATAGGGCGACGGTGCAGAACCGGACCCTTGGATAAGGTAGGAACAGTCCAGTGGGGACTTTATCTGTCTTGACCTGGGGACGCCCAGTGTCTACCTGTTTTGACTTGGGGACGCCCAGAGTCTCCCTAATATGGGGCAGGGACAGAGTACGGCAGGCAGGGCAAGGTGTACACCCTTGGAATGCATTCTGGTGAACTGGAAAGTGTTTGGATCGGATCCGTTGGTTAAAAGTAAACTGAAAAGATTCTGTACAGTAGACTGGCCTCAATATCAGCTAGAGGACCAGGAAAGGTGGCCACCGGAGGGATCACTCAATTATAATACGATCCTTCAATTGCTTTTGTTTTGTCAGCGTACGGGTAAATGGAATGAACATATGTATGTACAGTTGTTTATGTTGTTAAGAGATAGGTCAGATCTTTTGCAAAGGTGTAATTTGACTCCGACAGGTTCGGTAGTAACTACTGTTAGTCCCCAGAACCCTCCTCCGGTTGTGATGGCAGAGTCGGTGTCCCCTTCAGCTCCAACACCCCCACCATATAAAGACAGGGTCTCTCAGGTCCCAGAGATTGCCCCCTCGGTGGGATTCTATCCATTACTTACTGAGACTCGGATAGCCCGCCCTGGATCAGACAATCGCCGAGCCACTACTATGCAGGTTTACACCCATGTGCCTTTTAACCCCGTGGACCTGGCAGCTTTTAAGGCACAGGCAGGGGAATTCTCTACGAACCCAAGCAAGTTTATCTCAGCCTTTGAAGGGTGTCTGGCTAGCTGTAAACCAACCCCTGCAGCTGCCTGTGGCAGATTCCCTCACTGTGGTGGGTGCCACAGGGAAAGGAACCAAGTGCCCAGTATATGCCCCAGCGGAATGTGCTTTGGGAAACAGAACTCTATCTCACAAACTAGTTTACCTCCCCGATTGTCCAACGCCTCTATTGGGACGGGACCTGCTTTGTCGCTTAGGAGCCACCCTGCATTTCACCCAAGATGAAATAACCCTCACCTTACCCCCAGAGAATGCCTGGATAATGACTCTTGCAACTGAGCCCTCAGCCATGCAAGCCCCAGAATGGAGCCAGTGGGAAAAGCAGGTTTTTCCTCTGGTATGGGCATCAGGGGTCCCAGGGAAGGCAAACCGTCAAACCCCTGTTCATATTCAGCTTCTCCCAGGCAAAAGCCCAGTGCGAATCAAACAGTATCCGATTAAGAGGGAAGCCAGAGAGGGACTGCAAGAGACTATAGATCGGTTCCTAGAGTGCGGTGTACTACGAGAATGCCAGTCAGCTTGGAACACCCCCATTCTGCCCGTGCGAAAGCCCAATGGCACATACCGGCTGGTTCAGGACCTAAGGGCGGTTAATGAGCGGGTTAAGACTCTGCACCCCCTTGTTCCAAACCCGTATACACTGTTGGCCTCTATAGGGGGGCAGTATACCCATTTTTCTGTCCTAGATTTGAAGGATGCTTTCTTCACGATTCCGGTCGACACCCAATCTCAGGAGATTTTCTCCTTCGAGTGGGAGGACAACAGAAGGGTTAAAAAGCAGCTTTGCTGGACCGTGCTGGCCCAGGGATTTAAAAATTCCCCCACTTTGTTCGGCCAGGCTTTGGCCAGAGACTTGGAGGAGTGGGACAATGAAGACAGGGTCCTCCTCCTGCAATATGTGGATGACTTGTTGATTGCTGCTGTGGGTCTAATCCCTTGTCTTAAAGCCACTGTGAGCCTCCTGAACTTTGTTGGACTCAGAGGATATCGAGTAGCACAGAGTAAGGCTCAGATTGCTCTCCCAGAGGTACGGTATTTAGGATTTTACATCAGGCAGGGGGAACGTCAGCTTTCAAGTGAAAGAAAGGAAGCTATCTGTCAAATTCCTATTCCAAGCAATCGTAAACAACTCAGGGCGTTTCTGGGCATGGCAGGCTTCTGCAAAATATGGATCCCAGAGTTTGGACTGTGGGCTAAACCCTTGTATGAATGTGTTAAGGGAGCGGATCATGACCCCTTTCACTGGTCCCCAGAAGCGGACAGGGCATTTAAAATCTTAAAAAGGAAACTAATGAAAGCTCCAGCTCTAGGCCTGCCGGACTTAGTTAAGCCATTCCAACTGTATGTGCATGAACGGAGAGGGGTGGCCCTGGGAGTGCTTACCCAGCTATTAGGTGCCTGGAAGCGTCCTGTGGCATATTTCTCTAAACAACTGGATCAAGTTTCAAAGGGATGGCCAGCCTGTTTGAGGGCGGTCGCAGCAACTGCCCTAGTCCTTGGGGAGGCTGAGAAATTGACACTGGGAGGAGTTGTGCAAGTGTATACTCCCCATATGGTTCAAGCCCTGCTGGATACTAAGGGTGGTCTCTGGCTTACACAGGCTCGGGTTGCTCGGTATCAAGCAAAACTGTTAGAAAATCCTGAAGTTACCCTACAGACCTGTCCCTCCCTTAACCCAGCCACCCTGTTACCAGAGACAGAGGAGCAGGAACATGACTGTCTGGAAATCATAGATGTCCAATACTCCAGCCGCCCAGACTTAAAAGATCAACCCCTCCCCAATGCTGATTATGAGTGGTATACTGACGGCAGCAGTACAGTTGTAAACGGACAGAGGAGGGCAGGCTATGCTATTGTATCTCTCCATAAGACTGTGGAAGCAGAGGGTTTACCTGCTGGGACATCAGCTCAGCTGGCTAAATTGGTAGCCTTAACCCGTGCACTTGAACTGTCAAAAGGAAAAAAGGTTAACATTTTTACTGATTCCAGATATGCCTTTGGAATACTACACGCCCATGCCGGTCTGTGGAAGGAAAGAGGAATGTTGACAGCCCAAGGTTCTCCGGTTAAACATGGGCCTCAAATTCTCCGGCTTTTAGAAGCGGTACAGCTCCCCTCAGAAGTAGCAGTGATACACTGCAAGGCTCATCAAAGAGAAGATCAAGATGTGGCTAAGGGTAATGCCAGGGCGGACAGAGAGGCCAAGCGAGCTGCTACCCTGGAACCACAGGAAGCTAAAGATGCCCATATGCATGCCCTCATCCCATCAGTGGGGGAGCTCCCGACCCCTCAGTACTCTCACGAAGAGAGGAACCTAGCCAACACACTTAGGCTCCGGGAAAAGGAGGGATGGCTCCACTCCACAGAAGGAAAAATCCTCCTACCAAGGAATCTAATACGGCCAGTACTACAGAAACTACATCAGTCTACCCACGCAGGTAGAGAAGCTCTTTCCCAGCTTATGAATAAATACTTTCTAACCTCTGGACTTAGGCCTCTGGCCTCCCAGGTGCAGGCTAAATGTTTAGTCTGCCAAAAGAACAACCCTCGACCTGGAGTGTCAGTGCCACCAGCCACTCTGGAACCTACCCCAGGCCCAGGACTAGTTTGGCAAATAGATTTTACTGAGTTCCCCCGGACCCAAGGATTCAGATACCTTCTCGTCTTAGTGGACCGATTCAGCGGATGGCCTGAAGCCTTCCCATGTCGTAACAACACTGCCAAAACGGTGGCTCTTAAGTTTGTCAAGGAAATCATTCCTCGCTTTGGACTCCCCCAGTGGATGGAATCTGACAACGGAACACACTTCACATCCCAAGTCGTTCAGAAGATATCGGATGCCCTGCAAATCCCCTGGAAGCTCCACACTCCATGGCGACCGCAGGCCAGTGGGGTAGTGGAACGCACAAATCAGACACTTAAGCGGCACCTCTCAAAGGTCTGCCAAGAGGCTTCCCTTAAGTGGCCTAATGCTCTACCCGTTGTTTTGCTCCGCATTCGCGCTCTCCCAAAGGGCAGGTTAGGGCTCAGTCCCTTCGAGATTATGTTTGGAAGGGCATGGCCTATGAACGGTACACCGGTTCTGGCAGGGGAGTGGGAGGTAGGCTGTGGTTTCTTATCTCAGTACATGTGCTCTCTGTCTGCTGTTCTTTGTTCTCTCCACAGGTACACCAAAAATTTGCAGCCTCTCCCGCTGGATGCCCCGATCCACTCCTTGCAGCCAGGTGACTCCGTACTCGTTCGGACCTGGAAGGACGAGCCTCTCCAAGAGAAGTGGAAGGGACCCCACACCGTCCTGCTGGTCTCCCATACAGCAGCAAAGGTCGAAGGACACAAGAACTGGATTCATCACTCTCGCCTGAAAGCAGTGCCTGCTCCTGAACGGTGGACCATCCAGCCTGCAGAGAAGACTGCCAGCGACGATCTGGGACTTAAGCTGTTATTCAAAAGACAATAAGGCCTGCTGGGAATGCCCTGTGATCTCTTTGGACAGTCACAGCGCACTCCCCGCAAGAACTCTGAGCGTTGGTTGTGTTTGTTTTCACAGGGCCGGCCTAACCTGGTGGCCTGGTCCCTTTTCCTTTTAGTCTGCCTGCTATTGGTAATTGTTATTTTGTGGGTATTTGGGGAATTGTAATTGTCAGGCCCTAGGGTCACCTGCCCAGCATGAGTTCAGGTCCAGGGTCTGCCACAGTGGTACTCTTTGCCATAGGGACACTCCTCTCGTTACCTCCTGTTTTCCCCCCGACCACATGCGGGATGGAAAGAAATCCCTACTAACTTGGAAACAAACACATATGAGTCCTTGAAGGTTTGCTTTGCCCAAAAATTCAACCTCTCTAACTGCTGGGTATGCTCCAAAGTCCCAGCATACCCTCTCATTAAAAACCCCAGCTTCATAGCACTCAATCATATCTTGTCCACAGAATATGAGAAAACTCAGCCAAAAGCTTGTTGAGTATTCTCAAAGGGGGGAGTTGTTGACGTCACCAGGCATCACCATCACGCCAGGTGACTCAGGAGGG
>NW_020711192.1:0-1008 GCF_002925995.2 Terrapene triunguis | reverse complement strand
CAGCATGCTAAAGAGCCTCAGAGGCTGCAGGGGAGGGAGGGCTTTGTTTGGGCCAGCAGGTAAAAAAAAAACATGGGCTTTTTTAAGGATTCCCCATCCCCACTTCTTTTCTCCCTTTTTTGTGGGCATTCACCCTCCTCCTGGGCGGATTAATTGGACAAAAGGGGCAGAGGGCCCACTGGATCTTCCTGTATGCCTGAGGCACCATTCTGTGCCCTGAGAAAATTCTCCCTGCTTTCTTCTTTGGGATCAGGACCAGGTTTTAGGGCTTTGCTGTGATCATTATGATAGTTGCCTTTGGGTGCTAGGAAGGCTTTTTCCTCACTGCCAACTTGTCTTGGTCAGGGTGTTTTGTTCTTTTTTAATTATTTTTTAATAAATCTTTCCTCTCAGCAGCCCAGGGACCTGGTGAATAGGTTAATATGTAAAACTCATGTTGTCATAACTTGGCAGGTGCTCAATACAAGTAAATCATTCAGTAGGAGGTCCAGGTCCCTGATAAACCAGAACTGGAAGCGGATGAGGAGAAGATGCCTCCTAAAGATAGCGGGGAAGGGATTTGGGGCACCTAATGTCTGGTACAGAGAAGATACTACCTCTTCTGCCCCCCTCCCTGCAACCCTGGTACCAGGGGAGGGCCCTGAGGGTCCAGCAATGGTGGTAGGACCAGGTTAAAGATGTGGAGATAGTAATGGGGCTGAGGGAAGCCAGTACATTTTACAAAGGAAGGATGGCCTGGGCGAGTTATTGCTGGATGTTTCCCGGATGTGTAACTTAATAAGGTTGTGGCTTACTTAAAACACATTCCTGGTATCCTGTCTTTCTTCTTGTAGTTTCAGGGATAATGCATTCACATTTTTTTTCTCATGTAAACACATAAGACAGATGGACAACACACACACACACACACACACACACACCCCTAAAACTGTCAGAAGGCTTTTGCCCTGTCCACCACTGTATCTTATATGCACAAGTGACAAGGTCTCCTCCTAGCCATAAGAAAGA
>NW_020711191.1:0-1653 GCF_002925995.2 Terrapene triunguis | reverse complement strand
TCTCCTTCCTTAGAGGTTTTTAAGGTCAGGCTTGACAAAACCCTGGCTGGGATGATTTAGTTGGGGATTGGTCCTGCTTTGAGCAGGGGGTTGGACTAGATGACTTCCTGAGGTCCCTTCCAACCCTGATATTCTATGATTCTATGATTTCATGAGGGCTAAAAGGTCCATGTTCACTAGCACACTGGCAGGATGATGGAAAGTTCTGATGGCCCTTTCTTGCCATCAAGGTACTCCCCCTTGTGGGACAGTGCATTGGGCTTGCCATTGCGGCCTCCAGGCCAATAATGTAGCTTTGGGAAGACCTTTGCTATGCCAACCCATTCTAGCAGCTCGTTGATCAGCAGGAGAGTGTCCTGTCCTTTTAACAAACAGGATGGGGGCTCCAGCAGGGAATTTGGAGGGCTGAGCAAAGTTCTTAGCCAGATTTTCATACAGGTAATCTCGCAGGGCCTTGAGCTTGGGTTCTGATAAAGGATAAATGTGCCCACAAGGGATTTTGGAGGTCTATAAGGGCAGTTGTAGGGTCAGCGAAGGGGTAGGACATCAGCATTCTTTATATTGAACACATTCACAAGGTTATGATACTTGGCTGGAATTAAGGAACCACTTAGCACTAAGCAGGGAGGTTACTTTCCCCTGGGCCAGTTCCATCTTCACCTCGCTGGAATTTCCTATGTACCACAACCAGCAAGCCCCAGAATCGAACCAGATCCCACCCCCACCACCACCCTGGAAATGCTCAGATTGTGGAGGGAGACCCAGGGGAGGCCCAATATGACCTGAAAGTGTAGCAAAAAGATCAGGTTGAACTGCATAATTTCTGGCGGTCCCAGAACTCAACGCAGAGAGGTGCTGTCTCATAGGAAATTGGCCCAGAAGTCAGCATACTGCCATAAATAGTCTTCACCTGCTCTGGGACAAGCTTCCCCCAGATGGACAAGTGGTTGGCTCATGGAAAGGTCAAGTCCATAAGTTGCCAGACAGTCTGAGTCAATCAATGCGAGTGGGGTACAGCTCACTTTGGCTTGGACCTGGAGCTGGAGGGGGATCTGAAGGTGCAGTTGGCAGGGCGTTGTTTGGACAGGGGCACATGTAAGCAGCAGAGGGATTCGTTTGGGGTGCTTACTGTCTGGGTTATGTCCAGCTGCAACCATTCTTCCGGGGCTGGAAGGGGAGGTCTCCCTGCATCTTAGTGGGTTGGGGTTTGTGGCGGTACCCTGAAGCATAATGGCCACCTTCCCTGAGGTACAGGAAGAGGCCATTTTGGCACCAGTACTCCTTCTCTTGATCTGTGAGGTGCCTCCTGATGCTGTCAATCAGGTCTATAACCAGACAAAGAGCATGCACAGGGGCTCTCAATACGAGGCTGGGAATGGAGGGAAGCCTGTTTCTTTTCCCAGAGATGCCTGAGCAGCTGGTTCTCAACACTTATGCAGATCTCACTGTGGGGTAGTAACTTAGCTGGGGGGGTGGGGTGCAACTTGAGTCAGCTTGTCCTTTATGGCGTTGTTCAGTCCCCGATGAAAATGGTGGATCTGGTCTTCCTTGTTTCAGGCCATATCAACGGCCAGGTACCAGAAGTGGGCTGCGTAGTTGGAGACAGGTCACAAACCCTGTATAGAACTGTAGGACTGCTTAGGTGGTGCAGGC
>NW_020711190.1:0-1653 GCF_002925995.2 Terrapene triunguis | reverse complement strand
TCTCCTTCCTTAGAGGTTTTTAAGGTCAGGCTTGACAAAACCCTGGCTGGGATGATTTAGTTGGGGATTGGTCCTGCTTTGAGCAGGGGGTTGGACTAGATGACTTCCTGAGGTCCCTTCCAACCCTGATATTCTATGATTCTATGATTTCATGAGGGCTAAAAGGTCCATGTTCACTAGCACACTGGCAGGATGATGGAAAGTTCTGATGGCCCTTTCTTGCCATCAAGGTACTCCCCCTTGTGGGACAGTGCATTGGGCTTGCCATTGCGGCCTCCAGGCCAATAATGTAGCTTTGGGAAGACCTTTGCTATGCCAACCCATTCTAGCAGCTCGTTGATCAGCAGGAGAGTGTCCTGTCCTTTTAACAAACAGGATGGGGGCTCCAGCAGGGAATTTGGAGGGCTGAGCAAAGTTCTTAGCCAGATTTTCATACAGGTAATCTCGCAGGGCCTTGAGCTTGGGTTCTGATAAAGGATAAATGTGCCCACAAGGGATTTTGGAGGTCTATAAGGGCAGTTGTAGGGTCAGCGAAGGGGTAGGACATCAGCATTCTTTATATTGAACACATTCACAAGGTTATGATACTTGGCTGGAATTAAGGAACCACTTAGCACTAAGCAGGGAGGTTACTTTCCCCTGGGCCAGTTCCATCTTCACCTCGCTGGAATTTCCTATGTACCACAACCAGCAAGCCCCAGAATCGAACCAGATCCCACCCCCACCACCACCCTGGAAATGCTCAGATTGTGGAGGGAGACCCAGGGGAGGCCCAATATGACCTGAAAGTGTAGCAAAAAGATCAGGTTGAACTGCATAATTTCTGGCGGTCCCAGAACTCAACGCAGAGAGGTGCTGTCTCATAGGAAATTGGCCCAGAAGTCAGCATACTGCCATAAATAGTCTTCACCTGCTCTGGGACAAGCTTCCCCCAGATGGACAAGTGGTTGGCTCATGGAAAGGTCAAGTCCATAAGTTGCCAGACAGTCTGAGTCAATCAATGCGAGTGGGGTACAGCTCACTTTGGCTTGGACCTGGAGCTGGAGGGGGATCTGAAGGTGCAGTTGGCAGGGCGTTGTTTGGACAGGGGCACATGTAAGCAGCAGAGGGATTCGTTTGGGGTGCTTACTGTCTGGGTTATGTCCAGCTGCAACCATTCTTCCGGGGCTGGAAGGGGAGGTCTCCCTGCATCTTAGTGGGTTGGGGTTTGTGGCGGTACCCTGAAGCATAATGGCCACCTTCCCTGAGGTACAGGAAGAGGCCATTTTGGCACCAGTACTCCTTCTCTTGATCTGTGAGGTGCCTCCTGATGCTGTCAATCAGGTCTATAACCAGACAAAGAGCATGCACAGGGGCTCTCAATACGAGGCTGGGAATGGAGGGAAGCCTGTTTCTTTTCCCAGAGATGCCTGAGCAGCTGGTTCTCAACACTTATGCAGATCTCACTGTGGGGTAGTAACTTAGCTGGGGGGGTGGGGTGCAACTTGAGTCAGCTTGTCCTTTATGGCGTTGTTCAGTCCCCGATGAAAATGGTGGATCTGGTCTTCCTTGTTTCAGGCCATATCAACGGCCAGGTACCAGAAGTGGGCTGCGTAGTTGGAGACAGGTCACAAACCCTGTATAGAACTGTAGGACTGCTTAGGTGGTGCAGGC
>NW_020711189.1:0-2357 GCF_002925995.2 Terrapene triunguis | reverse complement strand
AGCGCAAGCCTATGGGGGATGGGGCAGAGGTGACGCTTGGGGGGGGGGAGGGGATGCGGGGGTCATGTGCCCCCCCATTTGCTGTTTGGGTTGTACTGAGCACGCTCACATGGATTGAACATGCTCAGTAACACTGCTGAAGCCAGCTGCCTTCACTCTGCCCCCTCCTCCCCCACAATCGTCTCTCCAGGGGAGTGGGGTGGGGGGAGTGGCCTGATTCTCTCGTGCCTTGTGGCCTCAGGCTCACTTACACGTGTGCAAAGTGAGTACAACAGGCGGCTGAAGCAGAGTGGTAGCACTTTACATGCACTTTGCACAGCAGTGAGTGACCGCGGGGGCGGGACAGGGAGAATCCAGCCGAAGGAAAAGAACAAAGGAGCTGGAAAAGTGGGACAGAACAATAGAGAAACAGAACAGCAGACAGACGGAGCCTTGTCTACATTAGGAAGGGTTTGCTGGTATAGATAGACCTTCCTAGTGGAGACACATACTGTCAAAAGAGTGCTTTTGCCAGTAGGACTTAAACCAGTTCCCTAAATGGAGTATGTTGTCCTGGCAAAAGGACTTTTTTTCTGGAATACGTGGGTCTACAGCAGAGCTTCTGCCAGCACAGTTGTGGCAATCAAGAGTGTGTGTGTGTGTGGGGGGGGGGTGTCACATCCCAACAGACATAGCTTTGCCACCAAATTATATAAGTGTAGACCAAGTTTAAAAAGGATAGGAGAGAGAGAGCGAGTGTACAGAAGAACAGACAAATGGAAGCAACAGAGCCTGGAGTGAGGGTAGCCTGTGGAACTCACTGTCACAGCTCCTAGAGGCCAAGAGCTTAGGATAGTTTTGAGAAGGCCTGGACAGCTTTGTGGGTGATGAGAGTATCCACAGCTACATGAGCATGCTTAACATTTCAGGATTTATAGCCATAAAGCAACCTGTAACTGCTTAGGGTTAGGAGGGAACGTCGCCCATGTGCCGGTTATTCCACCATTGTCCACTAGGGGGTCTCTTTCGCCTTCCTCCCAACATCTGGTGCTGGCCGCTGACAGAGACAGGACACTGGTCTGATCTGGTCTGGCAATTCCCGCCATCCTTTCATGAGTCCATGGCAAGGGGGCCTCCAGCAAAGCTGGTTTGCAGCCACAGGCTGAAATGTCACGGCCCATGCTGGGGAGGGGCCCAGAGATCACAGGGAGCAGAGCTGTGGCAGCGTCACTTCCTCTTCCAGATCATTCATAAAGAGAACGAGGCCATTCACAGATCACAGCACATTGGAAGGTATTGAGGGCAGCAGTGAGCACTTGGAAATAATACGAAGAGACACAGGCCGGAAATCCCCCGCACACACAGAGCTCTC
This sequence comes from Terrapene triunguis, assembly GCF_002925995.2. NCBI lineage: Eukaryota > Metazoa > Chordata > Testudines > Emydidae > Terrapene > Terrapene triunguis. The sequence goes on along the minus strand of NW_020711189.1, from coordinate 1,006 downwards.
TGGGGGAAATGATACGTTGACACACTCCCTGTCAGCGAGCAGTGATGTTGAAAGAAACCAGGGCTGGAGGCTGGGGAGCCTGCAGCAGGACATGGGCACCGAAAAAATAAATAAGATAAAGCAAATTTGGGCCTGAGGCAAAGTCCACGGCACTCAATGGGAAACCCATGGGGAGAAGCATCACTCCACGGAGCCAGACTGTCTGTGTCTGCTGGGACCCAGTTCTGGGCACCTCAGTGAGAGACAACTACTGACATTTGCTGGAGGGCCTGGCTTGGGCGGGGCGGGTGGGGGCGCGTCACTGAAAGAGCTCTTGTAGTTTGGCTAAGAGGGGACAAGATCCTGCTAGCGGCCGAAGGGATAAACCCCAAGGAGGAGATGGCTGGGCTGAGTTGAAGGGGAGCAATGAGGATGGAATTAAGGAAGACACGGGGCAAATATGAGGAGACTCCCAGGCAGAGGGCTTGCTACTGATGATGTAGTCTAGGAAATGCACAGGGTGCGTCACTGTCCATGGAACAGGGCACGTCCCGGCCCCAAGAAGCTGATGGATCCGAGCGCTGACCCACTCCCAGCAATGTTGCAGCTGGGGGAGGCTGTGGAGACCCTAGCGAAGGGAGGAAGTCGCATGGAGGTGATATTTCAAGGAAGAAGGAAGATGCTTGGCACTGGGAGGGAGGCCCTGAAGTGCGACAGAGCGATCCCAAGCTGGGGGGCGGGGGGCAGGGAGAGCCCGAGGAAACGAGCACAGAGGTAGGTGGAGGCAGGGGAGACTGGCAGGGCCTGGGGGGTGAAGATAAAGAGCTTGGCTTTGATGCAGTAAAGGACAGGAACGTGGAGAAGGAGCTGGAGAAGGGGGTGCGGTGTGGGAGCCGGGGCTGGAGAAGGGGGCGCGGTGTGGGAGCCGGGGCTGGAGAAGGGGGTGCGGTGTGGGAGCCGGGGCTGGAGAAGGGGGCGCCGTGTGGGAGCCGGGGCTGAGTGGGACAGTCCTGTAGCCAGCACAGAC
>NW_020711188.1:0-2258 GCF_002925995.2 Terrapene triunguis | reverse complement strand
AGCGCAAGCCTATGGGGGATGGGGCAGAGGTGACGCTTGGGGGGGGGCATGCGGGGTCATGTGCCCCCCCATTTGCTGTTTGGGTTGTACTGAGCACGCTCACATGGATTGAACATGCTCAGTAACACTGCTGAAGCCAGCTGCCTTCACTCTGCCCCCTCCTCCCCCACAATCGTCTCTCCAGGGGAGTGGGGTGGGGGGAGTGGCCTGATTCTCTCGTGCCTTGTGGCCTCAGGCTCACTTACACGTGTGCAAAGTGAGTACAACAGGTGGCTGAAGCAGAGTGGTAGCACTTTACATGCACTTTGCACAGCAGTGAGTGACCGCGGGGGCGGGACAGGGAGAATTCAGCCGAAGGAAAAGAACAAAGGAGCTGGAAAAGTGGGACAGAACAATAGAGAAACAGAACAGCAGACAGATGGAGCCTTGTCTACATTAGGAAGGGTTTGCTGGTATAGATAGACCTTCCTAGTGGAGACACATACATTCAAAAGAGTGCTTTTGCCAGTAGGACTTAAACCAGTTCCCTAAATGGAGTATGTTGTCCTGGCAAAAGGACTTTTTTTCTGGAATAAGTGGGTCTACAGCAGAGCTTCTGCCAGCACAGCTGTGGCAATCAAGAGTGTGTGTGTGTGTGGGGGGGTCACTTTGCCACCAAATTATATAAGTGTGGACCAAGCTTAAAAAGGATAGGAGAGAGAGAGAGCGAGTGTACAGAAGAACAGACAAATGGAAGCAACAGAGCCTGGAGTGAAGGTAGCCTGTGGAACTCACTGTCACAGCTCCTAGAGGCCAAGAGCTTAGCATAGTTTTGAGAAGGCCTGGACAGCTTTGTGGGTGATGAGAGTATCCACAGCTACATGAGCATGCTTAACATTTCAGGATTTATAGCCATAAAGCAACCTGTAACTGCTTAGGGTTAGGAGGGAACGTCGCCCATGTGCCGGTTATTCCACCATTGTCCACTAGGGGGTCTCTTTCGCCTTCCTCCCAACATCTGGTGCTGGCCATTGACAGAGACAGGACACTGGTCTGATCTGGTCTGGCAATTCCCGCCATCCTTTCATGAGTCCATGGCAAGGGGGCCTCCAGCAAAGCTGGTTTGCAGCCACAGGCTGAAATGTCACGGCCCATGCTGGGGCGGGGCCCAGAGATCACAGGGAGCAGAGCTGTGGCAGCGTCACTTCCTCTTCCAGATCATTCATAAAGAGAACGAGGCCATTCACAGATCACAGCACATTGGAAGGTATTGAGGGCAGCAGTGAGCACTTGGAAATAATACAAAGAGACACAGGCCGGAAATTCCCCGCACACGCAGAGCTCTCTGGGGGAAATGATACGTTGACACACTCCCTGTCAGCGAGCAGTGATGTTGAAAGAAGCCAGGGCTGGAGGCTGGGGAGCCTGCAACAGGACATGGGCACCAAAAAAATTAATAAGATAAAGCAAATTTGGGCCTGAGGCAAAGTCCACGGCACTCAATGGGAAACCCATGGGGAGAAGCATCACTCCACAGAGCCAGACTGTCTGTGTCTGCTGGGACCCAGTTCTGGGCACCTCAGTGAGAGACAACTACTGACATTTGCTGGAGGGCCTGGCTTGGGCGGGGCGGGTGGGGGCCCGTCACTGAAAGAGCTCTTGTAGTTTGGCTAAGAGGGGACAAGATCCTGCTAGCGGCCGAAGGGATAAACCCCAAGGAGGAGATGGCTGGGCTGAGTTGAAGGGGAGCAATGAGGATGGAATTAAGGAAGACACGGGGCAAATATGAGGAGACTCCCAGGCAGAGGGCTTGCTACTGATGATGTAGTCTAGGAAATGCACAGGGTGCGTCACTGTCCATGGAACAGGGCACGTCCTGGCCCCAAGAAACTGATGGATCCGAGCGCTGACCCACTCCCAGCAATGTTGCAGCTGGGGGAGGCTGTGGAGACCCTAGCAAAGGGAGGAAGTCGCATGGAGGTGATATTTCAAGGAAGAAGGAAGATGCTTGGCACTGGGGGAGGGGGAGGGAGGCCCTGAAGTGCAACAGAGCGATCCCAAGCTGGGGGGGGGGGGGCAGGGAGAGCCCGAGGAAACAAGCACAGAGGTAGGTGGAGGCAGGGGAGACTGGCAGGGCCTGGGGGGTGAAGATAAAGAGCTTGGCTTTGATGCAGTAAAGGACAGGAACGCGGAGAAGGAGCTGGAGAAAGGGGCGCTGTGTGGGAGCCGGGACTGGAGAAGGGGGTGCGGTGTGGGAGCCGGGGCTGGAGAAGGGGGCG
>NW_020711187.1:0-5009 GCF_002925995.2 Terrapene triunguis | reverse complement strand
GGATAATAAAGTGTGGCTTTATGCTGAAGAGTGACTGAATATGACATCGTGGGGTTCCATATGTCTCAGTGACTTCTATCTACTCATTTTACAAGTAAAAAAAAGTGGAGTCTAAGGGTATGTCTACACTACGAGAGTAGTTCGATTTTAGTTAAATCGAATATGTGCAATCGATATTAGAAAGTCGAACGTGTGTGTCTACACTAAGGACAGTAATTCGACTTTGTCAGTCCACACTACCAGGGAAAGCGTCGACATTGGAAGCAGTGCACTGTGGGCAGCTATCCCACAGTTCCCGCAGTCCCCGCCGCCCATTGGAATTCTGGGTCGATCCGCCAATGCCTTCTGGGTAAAAAAATGTGGCGAGGGTGCTTTTGGGTAACTGTCGTCATCCGTCAGTCACTACCGCCCTCCCTCCCTCCCTCCCTGAAAGCGCCGGCGGGAAATCAGTTCGCGCACTTTTTGATCAGTGACAGCGCGGACGCCACAGCACTGCGATCATGGATCCCGCTGCGACCATCGCTGCAGTTGTGGCCGTTCTCAACACCTCGCAGCTTATCATACACCTTTCCCTGAGGCAGATGCAGAGAAATCAGGCGAGGAGGCTACGGCACCGCCGTGAGGGCCTGAAGTCGGAGAGTAGCACAGAGCTGTCAGAAACCACGAGCCCCAGCGCCCAGGACATCACTGTGGCAATGGGGCATGTGGATTTTGTTGAACGGCGATTCTGGGCCCAGGAAACAAGCACGGACTGGTGGGACCGCATAGTGCTTCAGGTCTGGGATGAATCCCAGTGGCTGCGAAACTTTCGCATGCGGAAGGGGACTTTCCTCGAACTTTGAGTTGCTGTCCCCTGCCCTGAAGCGCAAGGACACCCGCATGCGAGCAGCCCTGACTGTCCAGAAGCGAGTGGCCATAGCCCTCTGGAAGCTTGCAACGCCGGACAGCTACCGGTCAGTCGCGAACCACTTTGGCGTGGGCAAATCTACCGTGGGGGTTGTTGTCCTGCAAGTAGCCAAGGCAATCGTCAAGGTACTGCTGTCAAAGGTAGTGACCCTGGGAAACGCGCAGGCCATCATAGATGGCTTCGCTGCGATGGGATTCCCAAACTGCGGTGGGGCTATAGATGGGACTCACATCCCTATCCTGGGACCGGGCCACCAGGCCAGCCAGTACATCAATAGAAAGGGGTACTTTTCAATGGTGCTGCAAGCACTGGTGGACCATCGGGGACGGTTTACAAACATCTACGTCGGATGGCCGGGCAAGGTTCATGACGCTCGCGTGTTCAGGAACTCTGGTCTGTTTAGACGGCTGCAGGAAGGTATTTACTTCCCGGACCACAAGATAACTGTTGGGGATGTGGAGATGCCTACAGTGATCCTCGGGGACCCAGCCTACCCGCTAATGCCCTGGCTCATGAAGCCCTATACTGGGGCCCTGGACACTGCACAAGAACTCTTCAACTACCGGCTGAGCAAGTGCAGAATGGTGGTGGAGTGTGCTTTTGGCCGTCTCAAGGGGAGATGGAGAAGCTTACTGACTCGCTGTGATCTCAGCGAAACCAATATCCCCATCGTTATTGCAGCTTGCTGTGTGCTCCACAATCTGTGTGAGAGCAAGGGGGAGACCTTTATGGCGGGGTGGGAGGTTGAGGCAAATAGCCTGGCTGCTGATTACGCCTAGCCAGACAGCCGGGCGATTAGAAGAGCCCAGCGGGACGCGGTGTGCATCCGGGAGGCTTTGAAAGCCAGTTTCAAGGCTGAGCAGGGTACCCAGTGACTTTTCAGTTTGTGGACACAGAAGCTGAACTTGCCCCCGTTTCTTTACCCAGTTGCCATCGACTATCCTCTCCAGTTACATACCCCCTTCACCCCCTTCCCAAAAAATAAAATCTGTTCTGTTTTGTTAATGGACACCGTTGTCTTTATTACTGTTTTCGCGGGAATGTTTTAAACCTGGGACGCAGACTGTGGCGGGGGGCGGGTTTAGTGTTGTGATGCAAATGATGCTTCTAAACTCCAGGAATGACAGGCTCCGCGGTGGTGGACTGGTTGTTTCAACGGAGCCTGCCAGCCCTCCTGGCCGGGACTGCGTGTATGTGTCGGCTATGTGACTGTCTTGCAGGGGGAGGAGGGTTACAGATCCCCTGCTGCGCGGCTCTGTGATCCAGGGTAAGGACCGCTGCATAAGATCTGTAACTGCCCTCCCCCGCCACCAAGTCACAGAGCAACACCACCACCCCCCACCACACAGAACATGAAAACCACCTCCCAGACTGACCAGGATAACTAGTCACTGCACTGTATATGTGCCCTGCTGCTGGACCTGCCCCCTGCTAAAGGTGACTGTCCTGTCCAATTACCAAGCCCCTTCCCCCCCCTTCAGACAGACTCTCATCTAAAAGAAGAGGATGGAAACAATAATGAACAAAAACGTATTTTTTATTAACAACCGCACATGGAACGGGGGGGTGAAACTTGGACGGGGTCTTGTGTGAGGCGGGTAGGAAAGGACTTTTCAAATTTTGGGGAATGAGAGCCTTCTAGTGGTAGAGCAGTCCGCAGGGGTGGAGTGAAATTTTTCACGGCCCCTTCCGCCCCTCCGTGTTTGGACTTTGGGTGAGGGGGGTATGGGACTTGGTGGCGGGGCAGGGCAGTTAGAGAGAGACTGCAGCGGGGCTCTCTCCTCCTGCCTCTGGTCCTGCAGAACATCCACAAGGCGGCGGAGCGTGTCCGTTTGCTCCCTCATTAGTCCAAGCAGCGTTTGAGTAGCCTGCCTGTCCTCCTGTCGCCACCTCTCCTCCCGTTCCATGTTTGCCCGGTGCATTTGGGACAAGTTCTCCCTCCACTGTGTCTGCTGGGCTGCCTGTGCTCGGGAGCATCCCATTAGTTCAGCAAACATGTCTTCCCGTGTCCTCTTCTTCCTCCTCCTAATGTGCGCTAGCCTCTGGGCAGATGTGGCTGTGGGAATTGGAAAAAGGGAGTGAATTCCTGAGACAGATCAATGTATCTGTGAACAGAGAACATAGTCTTGCTCTGTGAACAAGACCATGCAGAGCACCTATCACACGCGCACTGAGGACAAGGTCGAATTTTCGGCCCTCGCCTACTGTGCCTGCGGTCTTGCTGTGGCGAGCTGAGGAGCAGGGCAGGACACCGGACTTTGTCTAGCTGTCAAACATGGTAAGCCGTAGACTTGTGGCTGCTTAAAACTTTAAGAGTGGCACTGGCCTCCTTTCGCATAGAAAGCAATGCGAGTCTCTGCTGGCAGCAATCCTGCAAGCATGAACTCTGGCCCTGTCCCACCCCCTCGCGGCTGTAAACCGCGTGGCTGTAAACCGGCGGTTGCAGTTCTGTAAAGGGACGGGCAAGCAGTCCCAATACTAACTTTCCCCTACCTAATTCACAGCAGGGAGTCATGCCAGACATCACCCTCCTGAAGGTCTCGGAGAGCCAGAAGGAGCGGATGCTTCGTGACAGCCTGCAGAAACCGGGGCCATTTGCTGCAATGCTCTGCAAGGCCATGATCCCCGAGTACCTGCTGGCGTTGTGGCAGGGAAACGTCTCATACCACGGGGGGCCTAACAAGCTCTCCCTGCCCAGGAACCTGCTCATGAGGCTTGAAAAACACCTGCAGGAGACCTATGAGGAGTTCTCCCCGGAGGATGTCGCCTCTATCCCCGGATACATTGACCAGTTTTTGGGTTAGGTGCCCTTGGAGGGACAAAAGAGTGCAGCGTTTTGGGCAGTATAATCATGAAGCGGACATTGTGAAATTTTTTGAAAATAGACTATATATTGAAGCGCCCAAAGACAGACTAATCATGATACACTTTGCACAGATTCCCGTTTTGTTGGACTTTCCTGTTTACATGTTTTGAAGCACTTTACCCACTGTTAATATTTTAAATCTTCCTGTTTTGTTGTAAATAAATGTTTACATGTTTTAAAGCACTTTACCTATTGTTAATATTTGAAATATGCCAGTTATGTTATAAATAAATGTTTAGATATTTAAAACACTTACTGCTTGATCCTTCCCCTGAATCTGTGTCTGGGATAACGGCTGGGGAGGGTTGGTAGGGGATCTCTGTGAGGGTGATGAAGAGCTCCTGGCTGTCGGGCAAATCAGCGTTGTAAGCGCTGTCGACTGCCTCGTCCTCCTCTTCCCCGTCCGCTGAGGAACCGGCCGCGGACAATATCCCATCCTCAGAGTCCACGGTCAGGGGTGGGGTAGTGGTGGCGGCCGCACCTAGGATGGAATGCAGTGCCTCGTAGAAACGGGATGTGTGGGGCTGGGATCTGGAGCGTCCGTTTGCCTCTTTGGTCTTCTGGTAGCCTTGTCTCAGCTCCTTGATTTTCACGCGGCACTGCGTTGCATCCCGGCTGTATCCTCTCTCTGCCATGGCTTTAGAGATCTTCTCATAGGTCTTTGCATTCCGTCTTTTGGAGCGCAGCTCGGAAAGCACGGACTCATCTCCCCACACAGCGATGAGATCCAAGACTTCCCGATCAGTCCATGCTGGGGCCCTCTTTCTAGTCTGAGATTGCACGGCCATCTCTGCTGGAGAGCTCTGCATCGTTGCCACTGCTGCTGAGCTCGCCACGGTGTCAAAACAGAAACTGCGATTCAAACTGCCCAGACAGGAAAAGGAATTCAAATTTTCCCGGGGTGTGGCTGGTCAGAGCATCCGAGCTCGGACTGCTGTCCAGAGCGTCAACAGAGTGGTGCACTGTGGGATAGCTCCCGGAGCTATTACCGTCGAATTCCATCCACACCTAGCCTAATTCGACATGGCCATGTCGAATTTAGCGCTACTCCTCTCGTTGGGGAGGTTTACAGAAATCGATTTAAAGAGAGCTCTATGTCGAACTAAATAGCTTCGTGGTGTGGACGGGTGCAGGGTTAATTCGATATAACGGCGCTAAATTCGACATAAAAGCCTAGTGTAGACCAGGCCTAATTCTGATCTCACTGAAATCAGTTTTTCACTGGGGTAACTGCAC
>NW_020711186.1:0-2742 GCF_002925995.2 Terrapene triunguis | reverse complement strand
TCAAAGTGGGTGTAAAGTGCTACCATCCTGGTTTAGATTTACTGCTTATCAGAATGTGAGTGACTACATCAGCAGCAGGCAGTGGAGAAGCTAAAGACAGAAATTACCCATTATGTCATCCATTCTATTCCACAGCTAGTGCGGGATTGATTCCCTATTGAACGCCTGCCAGTGCTTTGTCCAGGCAACTTTTAGACTTGCCACATAATAGAGTGAAGCTTGTATACTTTCTTTTGGGGGCTTATAAAGAGGCTAATAGATCTTGGTGTCAGGAAGCTTTGCTTGAAATCAGCCTAAACTTTCCCTTTCTTATTACATCCCATTACTCCCAGTTAAACCTTGTTGTATCATTATGAAGCATTCCTCTCCCTCTGTGGTGTGTACACCATTCAGATATCTGTAGCCAGTTATGTCCCCGCCCCCGCAGTCATCACTTAGCCTACTACACATAACTTAACTCTTCTAATCTTTCCTCTCAGTCAGTCTCTCCAGCCATTTGTGTTGGTCTTCTCTGAAATCTCTCCAATATGTCAACATTTTTTCATGACCAGAACTGACTGCAACACTCCCAGCTATTTTTACTGCCATGCCATACACTATGGACAATGTCTACATTGTTATGGTGATGTCCTCTTAGTGCAATCCTGGCTCTCAATCATTTTAATTGCTACTCTGGCATTTTGCAAACTCAGAGCTAACTTTCTCTCTGCTCCCAGGCTTTCCCCCCTCCTATTAAATATCTGCAATGCATTCACTCCTCTAGCTATCATTAGCTGTATTTTTCCAAGCAGGATTTCACAGTACTTGTCAAAAGTTTTCTACCTAAAATGTTACAGACTGAAATTTGGATTTTCAATTAATGACAATGTAATGACCAGTGTCACAGGAGCCAGCAAATAGAGCTGAAATGGGGGAGTCTGAGTGGTGATCTGTTGGAGCGTTCAGCCCGTTTCTGAGGAGCAGTGAGTGAGTTCTTGAGAGTGTGTTTGTTTGCTGGTTTGTTCTCGGTTCTTCAGTTGGGAAAGTCTGGTGGGGGTAGTGTGTTGTGAGAGAAGCAGTGCCTTTGACCACAGCTGTCCCTTGATTGGGGGCAGGTTTTCCTAGACAGCAAGCCTGTAAAAGCTGCCAACTGGTCAGCCAGCAGCACAGGAGCCAGAAAACAGGGGAGTTTGGGGGAGAGTGAGTGTGGTGTGTGTTTTCTCTTCCTTATTGACAGGCATGTAGGAGGGAAGGCTATGACAGCTAGCAAGGCAGTAGTGGTAGTGACCCAAGAATGGAAGAGACAATGAAGGTGACTGGATGTGGAAACTGCGGGATGTATGTTATTCTGGAGAGGGGACCCAAAAGGTGCTTTGTTTATATGAAGTGCCACCTGAGAGAGAAGGTCCAGTGTTTGGAGATGCAGCTAGAAACTATGGCTGAGTTTCGAAGGGGTTTTGAGTGGATGATGGAGGAAAGAAGAAAAAAGGCTGAAGGGAAACCTCAAGACTTGGAGATAGATGCTGGACCAGAGAACTGTGAGTGTACACTGCTAGATGAAGAAAGTGGCCAGTGGAAGCATGTGACTATGAGAACAAGACAGAGGAAAAGACTGTCTAACAAAGGAGAAATAGAGCTGAGGAACAGCTTCATTGAGTCGGAAAAAGAAGGGGAGAGGAGGCAGTAAAAGAACATTAGGAACAGTAGTGCAAAGTAACAGTCAAGTTGCTGCAATGTGCTGCATCCGCACAGGCACTGCATTCATGTGTGTGAGGCTCTAGAACGTCTGGGGCACATCCCATCATTCTTCTCACTGCCATATACTGCGCCACTCCGTGAATTCCTTCACAGCCAGTGGTGGGAGAACTGAAGGGAGTTTTGCCTCTGACTTCAATGGGAGAAGACTTGGGTCAATGCTGAGCCCTTGTGAAATCTCAGCCTTACTGTTTCTAAAGGGCTGACACTTGTTATAGTCTCATGGCCTCTGAGTCATTGCTCATACCACCGGTGCTAGTCTAATTTCTGATTTTAGTGCAGATCACACAGGAACTGAGCAGCTTTTTCAGGCATTTGCAAACCATGATGTTGTTACCAATGCTTCTCCTGCCCACCCACAGATTATTTTCTTGATAGAAAACCAGAAACATCTTTTTTTAAAAGTGTGCTCTCTAAACCAGGGTTTATAATCTCAGCCACTGAAGCACCCACATAATATGTTACATGCCGTTGCCATCACCTGTAAAACAGATCTTTGATCCCATATTTTTCTACCCTCCATTTCTGGGAAATCAGGGTCCCAAATCAGAGCCAAGAAAAAACAAATTGCTTTTCAGTTGTTGAAGTTGTCATTGCGTCAGATGTTCTATAGATATGAGTTGTGTTGATGCCGCATCTCCATACAGTGCCTTGCAGCATGAGGCCTTTATCCTTGGCTAGTACAGGCAAGGCTGTAATGCAAATAAGATTTTTAGCAACTGTTTTACCTGGGGAAGAAAATCCAGAGATTTCAGATGGATAATACAGTATATGAAAGGTTTTGACACTTGCCAGTGAGGAGTTTGCTGGAGTCAGTGGCAGTTCTCAGCAACATTTTAGATGCAGCACAAAGTCTTCTTAGCTTCACATACACACATTTAATGAGCATACTTTTGAAAGTACCCCTCTGTTCTTTATAGTGCCTACCAGCTTGTTCAGTATAGTGTGGGTGCCTTGCTACAGTCCGGCTTCTTTTTTTGGAGTCCCCTAAGTGGAGACCAACTGAGG
>NW_020711185.1:0-2732 GCF_002925995.2 Terrapene triunguis | reverse complement strand
AAAGTGCTACCATCCTGGTTTAGATTTACTGCTTGTCAGAATGTGAGTGACTACATCAGCAGCAGGCAGTGGAGAAGCTAAAGACAGAAATTACCCATTATGTCATCCATTCTATTCCACAGCTAGTGCGGGATTGATTCCCTATTGAACGCCTGCCAGTGCTTTGTCCAGGCAACTTTTAGACTTGCCACATAATAGAGTGAAGCTTGTATACTTTCTTTTGGGGGCTTATAAAGAGGCTAATAGATCTTGGTGTCAGGAAGCTTTGCTTGAAATCAGCCTAAACTTTCCCTTTCTTATTACATCCCATTACTCCCAGTTAAACCTTGTTGTATCATTATGAAACATTCCTCTCCCTCTGTGGTGTGTACACCATTCAGATATCTGTAGCCAGTTATGTCCCCGCCCCCGCAGTCATCACTTAGCCTACTACACATAACTTAACTCTTCTAATCTTTCTTCTCAGTCAGTCTCTCTAGACATTTGTGTTGGTCTTCTCTGAAATCTCTCCAATATGTCAACATTTTTTCATGACCAGAACTGACTGCAACACTCCCAGCTACTTTTACTGCCATGCCATACACTATGGACAACGTCTACACTGTTATGGTGATGTCCTCTTAGTGCAATCTTGGCTCTCAATCATTTTAATTGCTACTCTAGCATTTTGCAAACTCAGAGCTAACTTTCTCTCTGCTCCCAGGCTTTCCCCGCTCCTATTAAATATCTGCAATGCATTCACTCCTCTAGATATCATTAGCTGTATTTTTCCAAGCAGGATTTCACAGTACTTGTCAAAAGTTTTCTACCTAAAATGTTATAGACTGAAATTTGGATTTTCAATTAATGACAATGTAATGACCAGTGTCACAGGAGCCAGCAAATAGAGCTGAAATGGGGGAGTCTGAGTGGTGATCTGTTGGAGTGTTCAACCCCTGTTTCTGAGGAGCAGTGAGTGAGTTCTTGAGAGTGTGTTTGTTTGCTGGTTTGTTCTCAGTTCTTCAGTTGGGAAAGTCTGGTGGGGGTAGTGTGTTGTGAGAGAAGCAGTGCCTTTGACCACAGCTGTCCCTTGATTGAGGGCAGGTTTTCCTAGACAGCAAGCCTGTAAAAGCTGCCAACTGGTCAGCCAGCAGCATAGGAGCCAGAAAACAGGGGAGTTTGGGGGAGAGTGAGTGTGGTGTGTGTTTTCTCTTCCTTATTGACAGGCATGTAGGAGGGAAGGCTATGACAGCTAGCAAGGCAGTAGTGGTAGTGACCCAAGAATGGAAGAGACAATGAAGGTGACTGGATGTGGAAACTGCGGGATGTATGTTATTCTGGAGAGGGGACCCAAAAGGTGCTTTGTTTATATGAAGGGCCACCTGAGAGAGAAGGTCCAGTGTTTGGAGATGCAGCTAGAAACTATGGCTGAGTTTCGAAGGGGTTTTGAGTGGATGATGGAGGAAAGAAGAAAAAAGGCTGAAGGGAAACCTCAAGACTTGGAGATAGATGCTGGACCAGAGAACTGTGAGTGTCCACTGCTAGATGAAGAAAGTGGCCAGTGGAAGCATGTAACTATGAGAACAAGACAGAGGAAAAGACTGTCTAACAAAGGAGAAATAGAGCTGAGAAACAGCTTTCATTGAGTTGGAAAAAGAAGGGGAGAGAAGGCAGTAAAAGAACATTAGGAACAGTAGTGCAAAGTAACAGTCAAGTTGCTGCAATGTGCTGCATCCGCACAGGCACTGCATTCATGTGTGTGTGGCTCTAGAACTTCTGGGGCACATCCCATCATTCTTCTCACTGCAATATACTGCGCCACTCCGTGAATTCCTTCACAGCCAGTGGTGGGAGAACTGAAGGGAGTTTTGCCTGTGACTTCAATGGGAGAAGACTTGGGTCAATGCTGAGCCCTTGTGAAATCTCAGCCTTACTGTTTATAAAGGGCTGACACTTGTTATATTCTCATGGCCTCTGAGTCATTGCTCATACCACCGGTGATAGTCTAATTTCTGATTTTAGTGCAGATCACACAGGAACTGAGCAGCTTTTTCAGGCATTTGCAAACCATGATGTTGTTACCAATGCTTCTCCTGCCCACCCACAGATTATTTTCTTGATAGATAACCAGAAACATCTTTTTTTAAAAGTGTGCTCTCTAAACCAGGGTTTATAATCTCAGCCACTGAAGCACCCACATAATATGTTACATGCCGTTGCCATCACCTCTAAAACAGATCTTTGACCCCATATTTTTCTACCTTCCATTTCTGGGAAATCAGGGTCCCAAATCAGAGCCAAGAAAAAACAAATTGCTTTTCAGTTGTTGAAGTTGTCATTGCGTCAGATGTTCTATAGATATGAGTCGTGTTGATGCCGCATCTCCATACAGTGCCTTGCAGCATGAGGCCTTTATCCTTGGCTAGTACAGGCAAGGCTGTAATGCAAATAAGATTTTTAGCAACTGTTTTACCTGAGGAAGAAAATCCAGAGATTTCAGATGGATAATACACTATATGAAAGGTTTTGACACTTGCCAGTGAGGAGTTTGCTGGAGTCAGTGGCAGTTCTCAGCAACATTTTAGATGCAGCACAAAGTCTTCTTAGCTTCACATACACACATTTAATGAGCATACTTTTGAAAGTACCCCTCTGTTCTTTATAGTGCCTACCAGCTTGTTCAGTATAGTGTGGGTGCCTTGCTAAAGTCCGGCTTCTTTTTTTGGAGTCCCCTAAGTGGAGACCAACTGAGG
>NW_020711184.1:0-1211 GCF_002925995.2 Terrapene triunguis | reverse complement strand
AATCTCTGGTATTTTAATCACATCTTTTACTCAAGCTGTCTCTTAAAAACCAACGACCCTCATGTGAGTTGAGAGGAGCTATTCTAACTGCTTTTCTATTTCTATCAGGGAAAGGGAATCATCACATTCCATCTAGAGCTGGCCAGAAAACAAGGCTGCTTTTTCATGAAAAAAATTGAAGTTTTGAAATTTGTTCTAATTCCACAATGAATTGTTTGTGGGGAAATGAGAGAGAGAATAGGAGATAGCCCAATAGTTAGCACATTTACTTCAGATGTGGGATACCGAGCTCTGAGTGAGTCCTGGCGCCGTATCATGGAGAGCGGGGACTTGATTCTGGACCACTGGCTATTTTGGTTTGGGTCTCTCTCGTTTTGACCAGAAATTCCATCCTGGACCTGAAAGCTTAGTTGAAACTGATACTTTTTAATGAAAATTGTCAGTTTTAATGAAATTGGCATTTTCCAGTGCAAAAACATTTCATAGTTTCGGTCACTGTGGGAACAATGTAATCAAATAGGGTCCAATCCTGCAATGCCTTAACTCTTTTTTTCATTTAATTCTTACTTGGCCAAATCTCTCATTAATTTCACTGAGAGTTTTGCCTGGGTAAGGACTTTGGGATTTAGCTCACGTAGCATAACATTTACAGCATTCTGCATTTGTTCTGTGACACACCACGTCTTTACCACTACATCTCTGGGGCTGGGTCTTCCAGTATGAGCTAGAGACAGGCCAGTTTCACATCCACAAAGCAGGTCATGTAGCAATGTCAGGAGGGTAAGGATTGGTAGAAGAGTCACTCCTTAAAACTCTTCTTTGCCATGACGCCTACAAAGAACTTGGCAACAATTAGGGTGCTGGTGTGCTGAGAGCACTGCTGATCAGGCTGTTTCCTTGTGCTCTCCTGTCTTTCTGTGTCTATCTGATGTCTCCTGTCTTAAACTTAGATTGCTCTTTGGGGGCAGGGAACATTTTTTGTTCTGTGATTGTACAATACCTACCACTCTCAGGCGCTGCTGTAATATTAATAATAATAATAATAATCATTGATATTATTGAGCGGCAGCAGCGGAGGTGAGCTAGGGCGGCCAGGGCACATTTTTAGGGGCGGCATGGCCGGCGCCAGAATGCCACCCCTAGAAATGTGCCGCCCCAAGCACTAGCTTGTTTTGCTGGTGCCTAGAGCCGGCCCTGGTTCCATGTCTAAA
>NW_020711183.1:0-2314 GCF_002925995.2 Terrapene triunguis | reverse complement strand
AATCTCTGGTATTTTAATCACATCTTTTACTCAAGCTGTCTCTTAAAGACCAACGACCCTCATGTGAGTTGAGAGGAGCTATTCTAACTGCTTTTCTATTTCTATCAGGGAAAGGGAATCATCACATTCCAGCTACTGTGGGAATTCCATCTAGAGCTGGCCAGAAAACAAGGCTGCTTTTTCATGCAAAAATTTGAAGTTTTGAAATTTGTTCTAATTCCACAATGAATTGTTTGTGGGGAAATGAGAGAGAGAATAGGAGATAGCCCAATGGTTAGCACATTTACTTCAGATGTGGGATACCGAGCTCTGAGTGAGTCCTGGCGCCGTATCATGGAGTGCGGGGACTTGATTCTGGACCACTGGCTATTTTGGTTTGGGTCTCTCTCGTTTTGACCAGAAATTCCATCCTGGACCTGAAAGCTTAGTTGAAACTGATACTTTTTAATGAAAATTGTCAGTTTTAATGAAATTGGCATTTTCCAGTGCAAAAACATTTCATAGTTTCGGTCACCGTGGGAACAATGTAATCAAATAGGGTCCAATCCTGCAATGCCTTAACTCTTTTTTTCATTTAATTCTTACTTGGCCAAATCTCTCATTAATTTCACTGAGAGTTTTGCCTGGGTAAGGACTTTGGGATTTAGCTTACGTAGCATAACATTTACAGCATTCTGCATTTGTTCTGTGACACACCACGTCTTTGCCACTACATCTCTGGGGCTGGGTCTTCCAGTATGAGCTAGAGACAGGCCAGTTTCACATCCACAAAGCAGGTCATGTAGCAATGTCAGGAGGGTAAGGATTGGTAGAAGAGTCACTCCTTAAAACTCTTCTTTGCCATGACGCCTACAACAAACTTGGCAACAATTAGGGTGCTGGTGTGCTGAGAGCACTGCTGATCAGGCTGTTTCCTTGGGCTCTCCTGTCTTTCTGTGTCTATCTGATGTCTCCTGTCTTAAACTTAGATTGCTCTTTGGGGGCAGGGAACATTTTTTGTTCTGTGATTGTACAATACCTACCACTCTCAGGCGCTGCTGCAATATTAATAATAATAATAATCATCATTGATAAGGTAACTAAATTTTGCTGACAAAACCATGACATAGATGCTTGTTTGCAGCAACACCTTGTAAGAGCAACCTCCGCTTATGAGTAACATTTCCCCTGGGAACACTTGCCCTACCGTGAATTGTCCACTCAGTAACAGCAGCATAGCCGCCCCATAAAAGCAACATTTGTGACATCGCATCCAGGGGCAGAGATTGTGGGGCGGGGGGGGAGGGGGGCATATAGGGGCATTGTCTGCCCAAACTGCATTTTTCCACTCTCCTCCTGACCCTGGCGCTTCAGCGCAGCTCCAGGGCACACAGCCCCGTCCACCTGCCCTGCCTGACAGAGCCTGCATGAAGAGCATGTGTAGGGATGAGTTTGGGCGGATGGCCTGGAAGAGGGGGATTTTTCAGGGGTGGGGAGAAGCTGGAGTCAGGGGACCAGCAGAGGCGCAGCTGGAAAGTTTCCTCCTCCTTTCCTCAGCATGTGGCTTGCAGGTGGCAGGGGTGGATGTTTCTATTTTTCAGTGGGAAGTATCAGGAACCCCCTCCCTGCCTCTTTGCACTGAGCTGTACCCTCCATCTCGGTTGCTGGCAGCTGGGTGTGCTGTTTTGTAGTGGGGGTATGGGGGACCTCCGCCCCAGGACTCTGACCTGTCCCTTCCCCATCCCGTCTCCTCTGGCCATGATAGGAGCCACCCCCTGGACCATTGCAGACTGCGCATGGTGCCCTCCCCAGCCATCCATCCCTCACCAGGGTGGAACCTGAAGCTGCCAGCGAGAGCATCCTCAGCCTGTCCTTGGCAGCTGGGCTTGCTCAGCCGTTTTGCTGACTGTGAGCTCCCCTGCCAAACCCATTCCCCCCACCACTCCTTCCAAAGCACCCATAAACTCTTCATATGCCTTTTGTCAGACAATGTTCCCATAACAGCAACAGCCGCTTAGAAGCAACATAACAAAAAGGGCACCGATATGTTGCTACTAACAAGCGTCTACTGTACTTAGGTTGAGGATGGAAAAGGGACGTGTTCCCCCAAAGGTGGTGGTGGTCTAAGGAAACACTTCGTAGTCTGCACAGCTGAATGAATAAGGCCCCAAGCTGGGAGTTAGGTGAGGTGAGTTGTAAAATCAGGGATCCTATGTACCCACCATTGGAAAGTGGTTTGAGATCTAGGCATGAAGAGCGTTTTTGCCTTGTATTGTATTTTCACCAAGTCAAAGTGGGTGTAAAGTGCTACCATCCTGGTTTAGATTTACTGCTT
>NW_020711182.1:0-1166 GCF_002925995.2 Terrapene triunguis | reverse complement strand
AATACACCTAATAACGTACAGCGCCTAGCACAACGGGGTTCTGGGCCGTGACTGGGCTCCTAGGTGCTACCGTAATATACCTAATAACGTACAGCGCCTAGCACAATGGGGTTCTAGGCGATGATTTAGCTCCTAGGCGCGACCATAATCACAGCTAACAAATAATATTACACACAACCATAGGTGCCGACTCTGTGTGTGCTCCGGGGCTCAAGAACCGACGGGGAAAAAATAGGGGGTGCTCAGCACCCACCAGCCGCAGCTGTTTGGCGGAGCCGCTGATCAGCTGTTTGGTGGCTGGCTGGAGGCGCTTGGGGGAGGGCAGAGAGCAGCGGGCGGTCAGGGAGCCTTGGGGAAGGGGGTGGAGCCTGGGGGCAGAAAGAGGCGGAGCAAGGGCGGGAAGAGGCAGAGCGAGCGCGGGAAGAGGCGGAGCACCCATTGGGAAAGATAAAAGTCAGTGCCTATGCACGCAACGTACTGTAAATGGCCAACACGGAGATGCTGTGGTGGTCCTGGACTGGGAAGCAGGACAACTGGGCTGTGTAGAAGGGGAGTGGGGTCTAGTGGGTTAAAGCAGGGGGGCTGGATATCAGGACTCCTGGGTTCTCTCCATCCACTCAAATCTCCATCCTGTTTAACCATTTCTGGGAGCAGAGACTCCTGTTTGTGGAACAAACGGCGGTGGGGCAGAGCCACCGGGGAACCGTTGGACGACTCGTCTTTTCGTCAAAATACACGGGATGAACAAACTGGAAACTGACAAAACGTTTCGACATTTTCAAAACGACAATGTTCCAATTTTCCAGTTTGAAATCCCTTCGACCTTTGGGCTAATTAGACTGATCAGCTGGTGAAAACGGGTTGAAACCACAGAAGGCTCGGGCAGGAAAGGACCTCGAGAGGTCATCAAGTCCAGCCCCTGCGCTGAGGCGGGACCAAGTAAACCTAGACCAGCCCTGACAGGTGTTTGTCCAACCTGCTGTTAAAAACCTTTGATATTGCAGATTCCACAACCTCCCTAGGAAAGCTGTTCCGGGTCTGAACGAACCTTAGCGTTAGAAAGTTTTTCCTAAGATCTAAACGAAACATTTCAATGGACCCAAATCGGGGGTGGGGGGGAATCGGCTTTTCAATACGCGGATGTTGTCAAGATTTTGATTCGCGGA
>NW_020711181.1:0-1156 GCF_002925995.2 Terrapene triunguis | reverse complement strand
TAACGTACAGCGCTTAGCACAACGGGGTTCTGGGCCATCACTGAGCTTCTAGGCGCTACCATAATACACCTAATAACGTACAGCGCCTAGCACAATGGGGTTCTGGGCCGTGACTGGGCTCCTAGGTGCGACCATAATCACAGCTAACAAATAATATTACACACAACCATAGGTGCCGACTCTGTGTGTGCTCCGAGGCTCAAGAACCGACGGGGAAAAAATAGGGGGTGCTCAGCACCCACCAGCCGCAGCTGTTTGGCGGAGCCGCTGATCAGCTGTTTGGTGGCTGGCTGGAGGCGCTTGGGGGAGGGCAGAGAGCAGCGGGCGGTCAGGGAGCCTTGGGGAAGGGGGTGGAGCCTGGGGGCAGAAAGAGGCGGAGCAAGGGCAGGAAGAGGCAGAGCGAGCGCGGGAAGAGGCGGAGCACCCATTGGGAAAGATAAAAGTCAGTGCCTATGCACGCAACGTTCTGTAAATGGCCAACACGGAGATGCTGTGGTGGTCCTGGACTGGGAAGCAGGACAACCGGGCTGTGTAGAAGGGGAGTGGGGTCTAGTGGGTTAAAGCAGGGGGGCTGGATATCAGGACTCCTGGGTTCTCTCCATCCGCTCAAATCTCCATCCTGTTTAACCATTTCTGGGAGCAGAGACTCCTGTTTGTGGAACAAACGGCGGCGGGGCAGAGCCGCCGGGGAACCGTTTGACGACTCGTCTTTTCGTCAAAATACACAGGATGAACAAACTGGAAACTGACAAAACGTTTCGACATTTTCAAAACGACAATGTTCCAATTTTCCAGTTTGAAATCCCTTCGACCTTTGGGCTAATTAGACTGATCAGCTGGTGAAAACAGGTTGAAATCACAGAAGGGTCGGGCAGGAAAGGACCTCGAGAGGTCATCAAGTCCAGCCCCTGCGCTGAGGCAGGACCAAGTAAACCTAGACCAGCCCTGACAGGTGTTTGTCCAACCTGCTCTTAAAAACCTCTGATATTGCAGATTCCACAACCTCTCTAGGAAAGCTGTTCCGGGTCTGAACGAACCTTAGCGTTAGAAAGTTTTTCCTAAGATCTAAACGAAACATTTCAATGGACCCAAATCGGGGGTGGGGGGGAAATCGGCTTTTCAATACGCGGATGTTGTCAAGATTTTGATTCGCGGA
>NW_020711180.1:0-1015 GCF_002925995.2 Terrapene triunguis | reverse complement strand
ACACGGGGACACACGCGGGGACACGCACAAACAAGCCATGAACACACGTGCACACACACGGACACGCTCACACACGAGCCTTGAGCACATACATGCACACCTGGGGCATGCGCACACACACAAGCCATAAGCACGTGCCCTCACACACACAAGAACACACACACATGAGCCATGAGCACACATGCGCACACACACACACACACACACATGGACACAGACATAAGCTGTGAGCACACACGCACACACACACACATGGACACAGACATAAGCTCTGAGCACACACACCCGGGGATGGACACACAGATGAACCACAAGCACGGGGATGAACACCACATGGGAAGACATGGACATGGGGACCCACACTCACACAAGCCATGAGCACACCTGGACACACCCACGGGGACACACGGCCACGCCCACCCACGGGAGCCAGGAACACCCCCACGCATGCAGGGCCGCTGACGTCTCCTCTCTTGCAGTCGCCCCTCGCATCGTGGTGGACCCCAAGCCCACGACCACCGACATCGGCTCGGATGTGACGCTGACGTGCGTGTGGGCCGGCAACCCCCCGCTGACCCTCACCTGGACCAAAAAGGAATCCAACATGGTAATTCCCCTCCCAGCGCCCCATGGCCGAGGGGCTCACCTGGCCCGTTCCCCGCAGTGGGTGCTAGCGACGGTGGGTCTCCGTACGTGCCCCCCTCTCACGCTGCGCCCTGCGTTTGTGCCCAGGTGCTGAGCAACAGCAACCAACTCTACCTGAAGTCGGTGACGCAGGCCGACGCCGGGCAGTACATCTGCAAAGCCATCGTGCCCAGGATCGGCGTGGGCGAGCGGGAGGTCGCCCTCTTTGTCAATGGTGAGGCCCTCTGCCCGTGGCATTGGGGAGCAGGCTGTACCCCAGTGTTCATACCCCCAGAACCCGGGTATTCAGACCCATGGCTTGGTACCCCGGGCACAGTACCCCCGTATTCAGCCCCACGGCTTGGTACCCCAGGCATGATGCCCCAGTATT
>NW_020711179.1:0-3794 GCF_002925995.2 Terrapene triunguis | reverse complement strand
TCCCTGAGCTCTGCTGGTGCCCCTCAGTCCCGACCCACAGCCCCCTGCTATCCCAGCCCTGGGCTCTCCATAGCTCTGTCAATGTCCTTCAGTCCTACCTGACCCACAGCCCCTCTGGTATCTTATCCCTGGGCTTTGCCCCTCATCCCCCACAACTCTGCTACTGACCCTCAATCCCAACCTGAGCACCCCCCGACTTCAAAGGGAGCTGTGCTGCAGGACCAGAGGTGTGAGGCACCCTGAGGAAATATAATTGAATCGGGTGCCTGGGTTTGCACCCAAGCTGCCCTTTCCAGCTGCGGTGTGGGGAGTGGGTGCTGGTCACTGCAGCAGGTGCACTGCCATTCTGAGGCCAAGGGGAATCCTGGGAGCCGAGCATGTCCTTCCAGGGGGAAAGGCAGGAGAGACCCAAAGGAGCCGTGACCTGATCTAAGGATCCCCTTGGCCGGGGCCTGCTGCTCTCTGACCCCGGCAGCTCCGTCACCCCCTGGCAGGATCCTTGGCCCGCGGTTCCTTCCCAGGAGCTTCTGCTGGAACATGCTGCAGCAAGAGGAGCGGAGAACAAGGACGGGCAGGCAGGCTGAGGGAGGAGTGGACAGAAATACTGGTGGAGGAGATGGGCAGAGAGCTGCAGCAGATGGGGAGAAGGTTGGCTGGGGAGATGGAAGTGAGAGAAGAGATGGTCCCTAGAAGGATGCAGGGTAACGTCAGCTCACTGGGCAGGGCCTAAGGGCAGCGTGGCTCAGTGGGTAGGGTGCTGCCATTCCCAGCTCTGCTCCTGGCTTGCAGGGTGACCCTGGGCAAGTCACCCCCCTTCCTGTTTCCCTCCAAGGCCTTTGTCTATTTAGACTGCACGCTCTTTGGGGCAGGGACGGTTGCTTCCTACATCCACCTGTGGCACTGAGCACGCTGGTCTGGGGCCAGTTCTCAGCCCTGCTGCTGAGTCCCTGGGCGACCTCAGACAAGTCGCTGACTGTCTTTGGACCTGAGGTCCACAATTGACATGTAGGACATAACCCTGCCTTGGTCTGTCTTAGACTGGGGCAGGGGCCGGCTCTCCGGGCAGCACCCTGGGGCCCCCATCTCGTGCTATGGTACTTCCCTGGCCCCCCTTACCTAGGATCTGAGCCCCTGCCCATCTGCAATGGATTTCTCCTGTTAGCCAGCACCGAATCGGGACCTGCATCCCCCCCGTGCACAAGCCCCCGGTGCTTCCGCTGGACACTGCTGGAACACACCTACAACCGTGCGCACCAAGGCGCAGGGGGACCCTGCCGGGGATGGTGCACCCACGTCTCTCTCTTTCCCCAGGCGCTGGAGGAGCTGAAGATGTCTGGCTCCATAGCATCCTATGACCAGCTGGTGCGGCAGGTGGAGGCGCTGAAGAAGGAGAACACCCATCTGCGCAGGGAGCTGGAGGACAACTCCAGCCACCTCTCCAAGCTAGAGAATGAGACCTCGGACATGAAGGTGAAGGCGCTGGCAGCCCCGGGGCCCAGCCCCCGCTGAGCATGTCACCCAATGCCCTGCAGCAGGGCGGGGGGGGGCGGGGTTCCAGCTGGGTTTCCTGGAGAGGGAGGGGAGCCTAGTGGGCGGAGCACAGGGCAGGCAGCTGGGAGGTCCAGCGTTCTGACCCCCCGCTCTGCTTTTGACTCAAGCAGTTGTGGTGCTTCTCTGGGCCACATTCTGCTCAGATTTACACCCCCCACCCCACCCCTCCGCTGGCCTGGCTGGAGCGATGCCAGCTGAGATGTCGACTTTGTCTCTTGTTCTCCTGCTGCTGGGAAGAGCTGGTGAAAGGGGCTGAGCTCGGAGCCCTGGAAATTAATGCTCTTTGCCCATCCCCTGGGCCTGTACGTGTTCCTCACTGGTGATGCCTAGGCCACGCGTAGCAGCTTGTGGGCCAGCGCCGGCCATGGCTAGTGCAGGCGGGGGTTTGATCCCTGCTGTTCACAACCCGCCCAGGAGCGCAGCCAGCCTGCCCTGCAGGGATCCCCCTTAGGAGTAAGAGGGGAGCCCCGTCTCCGTGGCCCATTTGCATCTTGGCTTCTCTGCAGGGGCCTGGCTGGCGCTTGACTTGTTTGCGCTGTGTTCCTCTGTTTGTTAGGAAGTCCTGAAGCACCTTCAGGGCAAACTGGAGCAAGAGGCCCGGGTCATGGTGTCCTCCGGACAGACAGAGGTTCTGGACCAGCTGAAAGGTGAGTGAACCCGAAGAGGTGGCCCGTCCAGGGAGGTGAGGGCAGGTGGGGTTCTGTTCTGCACCAGGGCAGTCCTGCAGAGCTTCTGGTGGCCGGTGGGGTGATGCAGCAAGAAACCCAGAACCTGGGGGCCGGGGGCAACATGGAAAATAAATTGTCCTTGATCCAAGAAAGGAGAAGGCCAGTGTTCTGCATGGCAGGGAGGACTGGGGCGAGGTCTCCGGGGTTCCAGCCCCAGCTCAGATGGGGGAGTTGCGTTTAGTGATTAGAGCAGGGTCCTGGGGGTTATCGGTCCTGGGTTCTGTTGGTAGCCCTGGGAGGGGAGTAGGGTCTAGCGGATGGGCTGCTGGGCCAGGACTCGGGAGATCTGGGTTCTTTTCCCAGATCTTCCACTGACTCCCTGTGTGACCTTGGAGAAGATCCTGATCCTTACTATGCATCAGGCTCTACTTACACATGGAAGTCGCATGCTGCAAGCGTGGGAGGGACAACGAGTTTCAAACCCTAGGCTGTTCATTTAATAATAGGAATCTAGAGCCAATGATCCACTGACTCCTTCGATGCACCTATAGGCCCTGATCCTGCAAACACCTACCTGTGTGCTTTAAACACACGAGCAGTTTCATTTGCTTCAGTGGAGATAGTGCAAAGCAGGGTATCTGAGGAACTGCCCCCAGGACTGGTCCTAGACCAAATGGTGCCCCAGGCGAAGACCGTCTTCGGCGGCCCCCCGGCTCCATTCGAATACTTTATTTTTTATTGCATTTGTAGCCCATTTCACGACTTTGATGCACAATTTACATGCATGATTTGTCCCTGTCATATAAGATGATAAATTTGTCTGCTAGCATGAATAAATACAGATTTACAGATCCTAACAACAAAAACAGCACCCCGAGTCTAGCACCCCCTAAGCCTGGCACCTCAGGTGCCCCTAGATCCAGCCCTGTTCCTCCCCCATCCCCGGTGCCAAGGGAGTCCCCTGGCAGAGCCAGCCAGCATCCTGTTCAAACACAGCTGCACGGTTCCCCTCCCAGTGTGAGCAGAGCATGAGGAGGTGCTGGCCCACTTAACTCCCCTTAACTCTGCCCACTTCCAACTGAGTTTGAACCATCTGATCCGTGAGCCGCCTTCACTTTGCTGGGAAATGCAGGTGGCGTATCGGGGCAGCATATTATAATATGCTAGCGCTTCCCACTCCCACCATGCTGAGTTTGCTGGTATGGACAGGACCAGACTGAGTGATAAGCAGGGTATGGAACCATGTAACAACCAGGGGCTCGGTTCACTGCCCCACCTGTGGCCTGGTGCATGGGATTCACCTGGGGGGAAAGGAGGGGCAGGGATTGTGTGAGCTGTCACCAGGCCCCGAGGCTTCTGATGGGGCTGAGGATGCAGCTTTAAGTGGCTGCTGGCGGGGACAGCATAGTCTGGGTTCCCCACCCTCTCCTGAAGCTGGGCTGGCCAACTGCTGGATCCTGGCAGAGGTTGGTTTGGGGGTGCCTTGCAATGCTACAACCATCCTCTAGGGGGAGCAGCAATCCAGGGGCGGGTCAAGACCCAGGGGCCGCTAGCAAGGCTCAGTCCCGCTGTTCC
>NW_020711178.1:0-3457 GCF_002925995.2 Terrapene triunguis | reverse complement strand
CCCTCAGTCCCGACCCACAGCCCCCCTGTTATCCCAGCCCTGGGCTCTCCGCTCCCTGAGCTCTGCTGGTGCCCCTCCAAAGGAGCCGTGACCTGATCTAAGGATCCCCTTGGCCGGGGCCTGCTGCTCTCTGACCCCGGCAGCTCCGTCAACCCCTGGCAGGATCCTTGGCCCGCGGTTCCTTCCCAGGAGCTTCTGCTGGAACATGCTGCAGCAAGAGGAGTGGAGAACAAGGACGGGCAGGCAGGCTGAGGGAGGCGTGGACAGAAATACTGGTGGAGGAGATGGGCAGAAAGCTGCAGCAGATGGGGAGAAGGTTGGCTGGGGAGATGGAAGTGAGAGAAGAGATGGTCCCTAGAAGGATGCAGGGTAACGTCAGCTCACTGGGCAGGGCCTAAGGGCAGCGTGGCTCAGTGGGTAGGGTGCTGCCATTCCCAGCTCTGCTCCTGGCTGGCAGGGTGACCCTGGGCAAGTCACCCCCCTTCCTGTTTCCCTCCAAGGCCTTTGTCTATTTAGACTGCACGCTCTTTGGGGCAGGGACGGTTGCTTCCTACATCCACCTGTGGCACCGAGCACGCTGGTCTGGGGCCAGTTCTCAGCCCTGCTGCTGAGTCCCTGGGCGACCTCGGACAAGTCGCTGACTGTCTTTGGACCTGAGGTCCACAATTGACATGTAGGACATAACCCTTCCTTGGTCTGTCTTAGACTGGGGCAGGGGCCGGCTCTCCTGGCAGCACCCTGGGGCCCCCATCTCGTGCTATGGTACTTCCCTGGCCCCCCTTACCTAGGATCTGAGCCCCTGCCCATCTGCAATGGATTTCTCCTGTTAGCCAGCACCGAATCGGGACCTGCATCCCCCCCGTGCACAAGCCCCCGGTGCTTCCGCTGGACACTGCTGGAACACACCTACAACCGTGCGCACCAAGGCGCAGGGGGACCCTGCCGGGGATGGTGCACCCACGTCTCTCTCTTTCCCCAGGCGCTGGAGGAGCTGAAGATGTCTGGCTCCATAGCATCCTATGACCAGCTGGTGCGGCAGGTGGAGGCGCTGAAGAAGGAGAACACCCATCTGCGCAGGGAGCTGGAGGACAACTCCAGCCACCTCTCCAAGCTAGAGAATGAGACCTCGGACATGAAGGTGAAGGCGCTGGCAGCCCCGGGGCCCAGCCCTTGCTGAGCATGTCACCCAATGCCCTGCAGCAGGGCGGGTTTCCAGCTGGGTTTCCTGGAGAGGAAGGGGAGCCTAGTGGGTGGAGCACAGGGCAGGCAGCTGGGAGGTCCAGCGTTCTGACCCCCCCGCTCTGCTTTTGACTCAGGCAGTTGTGGTGCTTCTCTGGGCCACGTTCTGCTCGGATTTACACCCCCCACCCCACCCCACCCCTCCGCTAGCCTGGCTGGAGCAATGCCGGCTGAGATGTCGACTTTGCCTCTTGTTCTCCTGCTGCTGGGAAGAGCTGGTGAAAGGGGCTGAGCTCGGAGCCCTGGAAATTAATGCTCTTTGCCCATCCCCTGGGCCTGTCCGTGTTCCTCACTGGTGATGCCTAGGCCACGCGTAGCAGCTTGTGGGCCAGCGCCGGCCATGGCTAGTGCAGGCAGGGGTTTGATCCCTGCTGTTCACAACCCGCCCAGGAGCGCAGCCAGCCTGCCCTGCAGGGATCCCCCTTAGGAGTAAGAGGGGAGCCCCGTCTCCGTGGCCCATTTGCATCTTGGCTTCTCTGCAGGGGCCTGGCTGGCGCTTGACTTGTTTGCGCTGTGTTCCTCTGTTTGTTAGGAAGTCCTGAAGCACCTTCAGGGCAAACTGGAGCAAGAGGCCCGGGTCATGGTGTCCTCCGGACAGACAGAGGTTCTGGACCAGCTGAAAGGTGAGTGAACCCGAAGAGGTGGCCCGTCCAGGGAGGTGAGGGCAGGTGGGGTTCTGTTCTGCACCAGGGCAGTCCTGCAGAGCTTCTGGTGGCCGGTGGGGTGATGCAGCAAGAAACCCAGAACCTGGGGGCTGGGGGCAACACGGAAAATAAATTGTCCTTGATCCAAGAAAGGAGAAGGCCAGTGTTCTGCATGGCAGGGAGGACTGGGGCGAGGTTTCCGGGGTTCCAGCCCCAGCTCAGATGGGGGAGTTGCGTTTAGTGATTAGAGCAGGGTCCTGGGGGTTATCGGTCCTGGGTTCTGTTGGTAGCCCTGGGAGGGGAGTAGGGTCTAGCGGATGGCTGCTGGGCCAGGACTCGGGAGATCTGGGTTCTTTTCCCAGATCTTCCACTGACTCCCTGTGTGACCTTGGAGAAGATCCTGATCCTGACTATGCATCAGGCTCTACTTACACATGGAAGTCGCATGCTGCAAGCGTGGGAGGGACAACGGGTTTCAAACTCTAGGCTGTTCATTTAATAATAGGAATCTAGAGCCAATGATCCACTGACTCCTTCGATGCACCTATAGGCCCTGATCCTGCAAACACCTACCTGTGTGCTTTAAACACACGAGCAGTTTCATTTGCTTCAGTGGAGATACCCTGCTTTGCACTATCTGAGGAACTGCCCCCAGGACTGGCCCTAGACCAAATGGTGCCCCAGGCGAAGACCGTCTTCGGCAGCCCCCCGCCTCCATTCGAATACTTTATTTTTTATTGCATTTGTAGCCCATTTCACGACTTTGATGCACAATTTACATGCATGATTTGTCCCTGTCATATAAGACGATAAATTTGTCTGCTAGCATGAATAAATACAGATTTACAGATCCTAACAACAAAAACAGCACCCCGAGTCCGGCACCCCCTAAGCCTGGCACCTCAGGTGCCCCTAGATCCAGCCCTGTTCCTCCCCCATCCCCGGTGCCAAGGGAGTCCCCTGGCAGAGCCAGCCAGCATCCTGTTCAAACACAGCTGCACGGTTCCCCTCCCAGTGTGAGCAGAGCATGAGGAGGTGCTGGCCCACTTAACTCCCCTTAACTCTGCCCACTTCCAACTGAGTTTGAACCATCTGATCCGTGAGCCGCCTTCACTTTGCTAGGAAATGAAGGTGGCGTATCGGGGCAGCATATTATAATATGCTAGCGCTTCCCACTCCCACCATGCTGAGTTTGCTGGTGTGGACAGGACCAGACTGAGTGATAAGCAGGGTATGGAACCATGTAACAACCAGGGGCTCGGTTCACTGCCCCACCTGTGGCCTGGTGCATGGGATTCACCTGGGGGGAAAGGAGGGGCAGGGATTGTGTGAGCTGTCACCAGGCCCCGAGGCTTCTGATGGGGCTGAGGATGCAGCTTTAAGTGGCTGCTGGCTGGGACAGCATAGTCTGGGTTCCCCACCCTCTCCTGAAGCTGGGCTGGCCAACTGCTGGATCCTGGCAGAGGTTGGTTTGGGGGTGCCTTGCAATGCCACAACCATCCTCTAGGGGGAGCAGCGATCCAGGGCCGGGTCAAGACCCAGGGGCCGCTAGCAAGGCTCAGTCCCGCTGTTCC
>NW_020711177.1:0-3367 GCF_002925995.2 Terrapene triunguis | reverse complement strand
AGGTGCCGCCCCTCTCCCTTGGCCGCCCCAAGCACCTGCTTGTTAAGCTGGTGCCTGGAGCCGGTCCTGCTTGTAGTGGGAGGCAGCTGCTGTCTGTGCCCCTCCAACCCTGGCTAGTGGCCAAGGTGGCCCTTGTTTGGGCAAACTCTGGGTGCCTCTCCACCAAAGATTGTTATTACACTCGAACACACGTGACTCAGCTCTGGAAAAGTGGCCCACGTTGGTTCCCTTCTACCATTGCTGCTTGGGACCCCCCACCCTTCCATATTAAAAGCCCCCGGTGAGGGGAGGCAGAGACAGGAACAAAAACACCTAAAAATTACTCCCAACCCACCTACCCAGAGCCGGGCTGGGGAGGGGAACCAACTGATCATGTGACTTAGCAGCAGCCCAGTTTGTTAGCACGGCAAAATGGCCATTCCACAGCGCACACTCCAGCAATGTGGAATACAGTCAGCTGCCCACTCCCCCTTTAGAGATCATGACCTGGGGGCAGCAGCTTAACAGGGAGGAGGCTCAGCAGTGGAGATGATCCATCTCCAGAAGAAACTCCTGGTTTATGGGTCATAGAGGGGTGTACTAAAGAAGTGCCCTGCCCCTCCCCACCAGAAGCCCAGTGGTTCTCAACCAGAGTTCTGGGGCCCCCAAGCAGGTTTCAGGGGGGGCCTACAAGCAAGGCCAGCATTAGACTTGCTGGGGCCCAGGGCAGAAAGCCGAAGCCCCACCACATGGGGCTGAAGCCTGGGGCCCTGAGCCCCACCACCCGCGGCTGAAGCTGAAGCCTGAGCAATGTAGCTTTGTGAGGGCCCCTGTGGCATAGGACCCCAGGCAATTGCCCTGCTTGCTACCCCCCAATGCCGGCCCTGGCTTTTAGATGCAGAAAAACAGTTATTGCGGCAAAGGTGGGCCGTGGAGTTTTTAATAGCACATGCGTGGCAGGGGGCTCAGAAGAAAAAGGCTGAGAACCTCTGCAGGAGAGCATCAGGCAGTGGTTAGCAAAAGCCTTTAGAGCCTGCTTCTGAGAAGTACCAAGCACCTACTGAGCACCTCCCACTGAGACCTTGGGGGTAGAGGATGCTCAGCACTTTCCTGTTCTTCAGTGAGAGGGGGGCTGTTCAAGCCCAGTGATTCAGATGTTAATGGGGTGATGGATGAGGGGCTGCAGAAGCAGACAGCGGTCCATCTGCTTTCTCCCCCAGATGCATTGTTTCCATAGCTCAAGGTGTGGTGATAGGGTGGGTGGGGCCGGGGAGGAAGGGTTCTTCGAACTGGACGCACACTGGGGTTCCCGAGGTGCCAGAGAAGGCCCAGGATGTGCAGGGAGAGAAAGCAGACGGTGGCTCATATGAGTTGCAGACCAGTGCTGGCCACACACAAATGGGATTTGAATAAACTGGCACTGACGCAATGCACGATCAGCTCGCTTCAGCTCACTTTTCCAGAACATTGTGATCTTAAGAAAGACTGGGACACCCGTAACCTGGCTTTATGCTTCTAGATACGCAAACATGAGGTACTTCTACTATGCTTCTCGGCAATGGAAATAAAGGGAACAGAGCGGGAGAGCAGGTGGGGCTTTTCTGTGAGCGAATGAGGGTCGAGATAAGGTCAGAGCTATCACGACACACAGCAGCACCCTGAATCCAGACTGAATTAGTCCGATTTTGGAGCCAGGGATTAGCCACAAAGTGGGTTGAACCATTCCCCCTTGTAATGAAATAGCTAGCCCTTCTCGCACTTTATAATCAATTATCTCCATTTCACAAGTGGGGAAACTGAGGCAGAGCGCGATTGAGCCTGGGACTGTCAAAGGCGTTTGTGGGATTTGGGCACAAATGCTCTCAGGCTCTTGGAACATATCAGCCAAAACAACTTGCTCAAGGTCACCTAGCTGGTAAGTGGGAATGCCAGATATGGTAGTCAGGGGGTCCTGGAGCTCAGGCCTGTGCTCAGACCACACTTCTCCCACCAGTCACAGAGCTGACTTGCTAAAGGGACCAGCTTGATTGTAATGCTGAGGCAGGGGATTGCGTGTAGCAGCTCTGGGGTCCAGAAGGGCCAGTGACCATACTACCATGGACAACTCAATGACATCTGCCACTTGATCAGCAGTCCCAGTTCTCCGCTCTATAGGACTCAGCTGGACCCATTAACCCCGGTTAGCTGAGACCATGGGCAGGCAGGGAAAGTCGCCCAAAATTCCCAGGGACTTCCCAGCTGGTGGGTCAGGGGCCAAACATTTGCCCAGTAGTGGATGACTCATGGGATAGGTATGTAGTTAGCACTCATGGAAGGTACCACATTGCCACGGCTCTGGAGACCGATGGCCTTTGATCAGCCGCAAAACCAGCAGAGCACAGCTAGGAGCAGTGCAGGCCTCCTCGTGCAGCCCCACCTACCTGCCTCAAACCTCAGCTGGAGGGAGCTCAACTTCGAGGCCCTATTTAACCCTTGGAGACTCTGCTGAGAATCAGGGCTCATTTGCAGCGGCCTTGAGCGATAGGAGCACCTGGTCCCTAGAAACTGGGCTGAAACAGAGTGTGGTTTGGCAGTACTGTATAGCTACCGTAGCAGAGCCCCCTCCTGTAGACGCACCTTATACTGACAGCAGGAGTTTTTCTGTGAGCATAGGCCAGTCGACACCAAAACATTAGGTCGATTCATGCAGCTATGTCGCTCGAGCGTGTTAAAAATCCAACTGTGTGACATACTTAAACCAACTTAAGCTGAATGGAAGAACTAAGCATAGAATATCAGGGTTGGAAGGGACCTCAGGAGGTCATCTAGTCCAACCCCCTGCTCAAAGCAGGACCAACCCCACCTAAATCATCCCAGCCAGGGCTTTGTCAAGCCTGACCTTAAAAACCTCTAAGGAAGGAGATTCCACCACCTCCCTAGGTAACCCATTCCAGTGCTTCACCATCCTCCTAGTGAAAAAGTTTTTCCTAATATCCAACCGAAACCTCCCCAACTGCAATTTGAGACCATTACTCCTTGTTCTGGCATCAGGTACCACTCCCTGAGAAGCGGGAGCTAAACGACAGCATGTAGCAAGCGCTACAGCAGGGCGGCTGCAGTCGTTGAAGTGTAGACATAGCCAGAATAACACCACCTCCCTGAACAACATTCATGGTGCTGACAGAAGCCCTCTTCTGGTAGCACAGCTGGGTCTCCAGCAGGGCTTTTGCTGGCATAGCTGGGTCAGCTACGGAGGTGGTTTTTCCATACCCCTGACCATCACAGCTCTGCTACCAAAACTTTGTGGTGTAGACCTGGCCTGAGTTGAAGCTTTTCAAACTGGAATGCAGGAGTCTAGAAAGCCATACTGTGCAATACTAAAGCACATGCCATTTCACAGAGTAAAATT
>NW_020711176.1:0-3359 GCF_002925995.2 Terrapene triunguis | reverse complement strand
AGGTGCCGCCCCTCTCCCTTGGCCGCCCCAAGCACCTGCTTGTTAAGTTGGTGCATGGAGCCGGCCCTGCCTATAGTGGGAGGCAGCTGCTGTCTGTGCCCCTCCAACCCTGGCTAGTGGCCAAGGTGGCCCTTGTTTGGGCAAACTCTGGGTGCATCTCCACCAAAGATTGTTATTACACTCGAACACACGTGACTCAGCTCTGGAAAAGTGGCCCACGTTGGTTCTCTTCTACCATTGCTGCTTGGGACCCCACACCCTTCCATATTAAAAGCCCCCGGTGAGGGGAGGCAGAGACAGGAACAAAAACACCTAAAAATTACTCCCAACCCACCTACCCAGAGCTGGGCTGGGGAGGGGAACCAACTGATCATGTGACTTAGCAGCAGCCTGGTTTGTTAGCATGGCAAAATGGCCATTCCACAGCGCACACTCCAGCAATGTGGAATACAGTCAGCTGCCCACTCCCCCTTTAGAGATCATGACCTGGGGGCAGCAGCTTAACAGGGAGGAGGCTCAGCAGTGGAGATGATCCATCTCCAGAAGAAACTCCTGGTTTATGGGTCATAGAGGGGTGTACTAAAGAAGTGCCCTGTCCCTCCCCACCAGAAGCCCAGTGGTTCTCAACCAGAGTTCTGGGGCCCCCAAGCAGGTTTCAGGGGGAGTCTCCAAGCAAGGCCAGCATTAGACTTGCTGGGGCCCAGGGCAGAAAGCCGAAGCCCCACCACATGGGGCTGAAGCCTGGGGCCCTGAGCCCCACCACCCGGGGCTGAAGCCTGAGCAATGTAGCTTTGTGAGGGCCCCTGTGGCATAGGACCCCAGGCAATTGCCCTGCTTGCTACCCCCCAATGCCAGCCCTGGCTTTTAGATGCAGAAAAACAGTTAGTGCGGCAAAGGTGGGCCGTGGAGTTTTTATAGCACGTGCGTGGCAGGGGGCTCAGAAGAAAAAGGCTGAGAACCTCTGCAGGAGAGCATCAGGCAGCGGTTAGCAAAAGCCTTTAGAGCCTGCTTCTGAGAAGTACCAAGCACCTACTGAGCACCTCCCACTGAGACCTTGGGGGTAGAGGATGCTCAGCACTTGTGAAACTTCGGCCTTTCCTGTTCTTCAGTGAGAGGGAGGCTGTTCAAGCCCAGTGATTCAGATGTTAATGGGGTGATGGATGAGGGGCTGCAGAAGCAGACAGCGGTCCATCTGCTTTCTCCCCCGGATGCATTGTTTCCATAGCTCAAGGTGTGGTGATAGGGTGGGTGGGGCCGGGGAGGAAGGGTTCTTCGAACTGGACGCACACTGGGGTTCCCGAGGTGCCAGAGAAGGCCCAGGATGTGCAGGGAGAGAAAGCAGACGGTGGCTCATATGAGTTGCAGACCAGTGCTGGCCACACACAAATGGGATTTGAATAAACTGGCACTGACGCAATGCACGATCAGCTCACTTCAGCTCACTTTTCCAGAACATTGTGATCTTAAGAAAGACTGGGACACCCGTAACCTGGCTTTATGCTTCTAGATACGCAAACATGAGGTACTTCTACTATGCTTCTCGGCAATGGAAATAAAGGGAACAGAGCGAGAGAGCAGGTGGGGCTTTTCTGTGAGCGAATGAGGGTCGAGATAAGGTCAGAGCTATCACGACACACAGCAGCACCCTGAATCCAGACTGAATTAGTCCGATTTTGGAGCCAGGGATTAGCCACAAAGTGGGTTGGACCATTCCCCCTTGTAATGAAATAGCTAGCCCTTCTCGCACTTTATAATCAATTATCTCCATTTCACAAGTGGGGAAACTGAGGCAGAGAGCAATTGAGGCTGGGACTGTCAAAGGCGTTTGTGGGATTTGGGCACAAATGCTCTCAGGCTCTTGGAACATATCAGCCAAAACAACTTGCTCAAGGTCACCTAGCTGGTAAGTGGGAATGCCAGATATGGTAGTCAGGGAGTCCTGGAGCTCAGGCCTGTGCTCAGACCACACTTCTCCCACCAGTCACAGAGCTGACTTGCTAAAGGGACCAGCTTGATTGTAATGCTGAGGCAGGGGATTGCGTGTAGCAGCTCTGGGGTCCAGAAGGGCCAGCGACCATACTACCATGGACAACTCCCTGAAGTCTGCCACTTGATCAGCAGTCCCAGTTCTCCGCTCTATATGACTCAGCTAGACCCATTAACCCGGGTTAGCTGAGACCATGGGCAGGCAGGGGAAGTCGCCCAAAATTCCCAGGGACTTCCCAGCTGGTGGGTCAGGGGCCAAACATTTGCCCAGTAGTAGATGACTCACGGGATAGGTATGTAGTTAGCACTCATGGAAGGTACCAGATTGCCACGGCTCTGGAGACCGATGGCCTTTGATCAGCCGCAAAACCAGCAGAGCACAGCTAGGAGCAGTGCAGCCCCACCTACCTGCCTCAAACCTCAGCTGGAGGGAGCTCAACTTCGAGGCCCTATTTAACCCTTAGACTCTCTGCTGAGAATCAGGGCTCATTTGCAGCGGCCTTGAGCGACAGGAGCCCCTGGTCCCTAGAAACTGGGCTGAAACAGAGTGTGGTTTGGCAGTACTGTATAGCTACCCTAGCAGAGCCCCCTCCTGTAGACGCACCTTATACTGACAGCAGGAGTTTTTCTGTGAGCATAGGCCAGTCGACACTAAAACATTAGGTCGATTCATGCAGCTATGTCGCTCGAGCGTGTTAAAAATCCAACCGTGTGACATACTTAAACCAACCTAAGCTGAACGGAAGAACTAAGCATAGAATATCAGGGCTGGAAGGGACCTCAGGAGGTCATCTAGTCCAACCCCCTGCTCAAAGCAGGACCAACCCCACCTAAATCATCCCAGCCAGGGCTTTGTCAAGCCTGACCTTAAAAACCTCTAAAGGAGATTCCACCACCTCCCTAGGTAACCCATTCCAGTGTTTCACAACCCTCCTAGTGAAAAAGTTTTTCCTAATATCCAACCTAAACCTCCCCAACTGCAATTTGAGACCATTACTCCTTGTTCTGGCATCAGGTACCACTCCCTGAGAAGCGGGAGCTAAACGACAGCATGTAGCAAGCGCTACAGCAGAGCGGCTGCAGTCGTTGAAGTGTAGACATAGCCAGAATAACACCACCTCCCTGAACAACATTCATGGTGCTGACAGAAGCCTTCTTCTGGTAGCACAGCTGGGTCTCCAGCAGGGCTTTTGCTGGCATAGCTGGGTCAGCTACGGAGGTGGTTTTTCCATACCCCTGACCATCACAGCTCTGCTACCAAAACTTTGTGGTGTAGACCTGGCCTGAGTTGAAGCTTTTCAAACTGGAATGCAGGAGTCTAGAAAACCATACTGTGCAATACTAAAGCACATGCCATTTCACAGAGTAAAATT
>NW_020711175.1:0-5213 GCF_002925995.2 Terrapene triunguis | reverse complement strand
CCAACGGACCCTTTGAAGTCCGCCTCGAGCCCCTCAGGCGGTGACAGTTTTGGCGCCCAACGTGGGGCTCGAGGCTGAAATTTAGCCTTGCCCGGATCCCTCCTGGTGGCCGACGGATTACGACGACGACCGACGCCCAGAGCGCTCACCGGTGACTTCATCGGGGGGCCTCGGCAGAGACGTGGTTTGCTCGACCCCGGAGGGCACAACGGTGCAACGCACACAGACAGTGGAGAAGCAGGGTGGGGAACCGGTCCCGTGGATAGAGCGACGGTGCAGAACCGGACCCTTGGATAAGGTAGGAACAGTCCAGTGGGGACTTTATCTGTTTTGACCTGGGGACGCCCAGAGTCTGCCTGTTTTGACCTGGGGACGCCCAGGGTCTCCCTCAGTATGGGGCAGGGACAGAGTACAGCCGGCAGGGTACAGTGTACACCCTTAGAATGCATTCTGGTGAACTGGAAGGTGTTTGGATCTGATCAGTTAATTAAAAGTAAATTGAAAAGGTTCTGTACAGTTGATTGGCCTCAGTACCAGCTGGAGTGCCAAGAAAGGTGGCCACCGGAAGGATCACTTAATTATAACACGATCCTTCAGTTGCTTTTGTTTTGTCAGAGAACAGGTAAATGGAATGAACATCTCTATGCGTATACGTTTATGGTGTTAAGAAATAGGACTGATATTTTGCTCAAGTGCCATTTGACTCCGACAGGCTCGGTAGTATTGGCTGCTAAATCCCAGAACCCTCCCACTGTTGTAATGCCAGAATCGGTGTCCCCTTTGGCTCCTCCACCCCCACAGGCTTTAGAGAGTGCCCCCCCTGTGGGATTGTATCCGTTGATTACTGAGAGTGTGGTAGCTCGGCCAGGAACGCAAGAGCGGGCAGCACAGATAGTATCTGTATTTTCGCACGTACCTTTTGACCCTGTACATCTGGCTGCTTTCAAGGCAAAGGCAGGAGAATTCTCAATGAATCCAAGCAAGTTCATTTCTTTCTTTGAAGGGTGTCTAGCAAGTTATAAGTCTGACTGGGATGATTGTAATGTACTTATGAGAACCCTGTTGTCTGAAGTGGAGCGGAATCAGGTTATAGCCAAGGCTAAGAAGAAGGAAGACAGAGAAGGCATTTAAGGTTTAAAAGGGAAAGCTATTGGACACCAGAGGTTGTACAGAGAGGAATCCTCAGAAGTGAGTGTGCTCGTCCTGGTTTGTTGCTTCAAAGCTTTGCACAGAAGTTATGTTACTGGAAAAGGTGTATAATGGCAATAAGTATGTGTTAATGGTTGGAGAAAAGGTGTATGAGTGAAGAGTGGAAGGTTCCTTTGGAAGTTAAAAAAAGTCGAAAAAGGAAAAAGAGGAAAAAGCATGAAATGAGTTAACTGAGAGAAAAATACAGCTGGCCTCAGTCCAAGGTCAGTGTTCACAGCCAAGACTTTGCTGACAACCAAGAGGAAGGGGGGGCTGAATGTGCCCAAGCTACTGTGAGATCAGCAAAATACTGCAAAGCATAATGAGGACAACAGAAGGGTTAAAAGGCAGTTTTGTTGAACAGTATTGGCTCAAGGATTTAAAAATTCCCCCACTCTGTTTTGACAGGTTTTGGCCAGAGATTTGGAGGAGTGGGATAATTCAGACAAAGCCCTCTTGTTGCAATATGTAGATGACTTGCTAATTGCTGCTGTGGGTCTAATCCCTTGTCTCAAAGCTACTGTGAGTCTCCTAAACTTTATTGGACTGCGAGGATACAGGGTATCTCAAAGCAAAGCCCAAATTGCTCTTTCAGAGGTTCAATATCTGGGATTTCACATCAGGCAGGGAGAAAGACAGCTCTCCAACGAAAGGAAGGAGGCTATCTGCCAAGTTCCAATCCCCAGCAACCGCAAAAGGCTTAGGGCATTCCTGGGCATGGCAGGCTTTTGCAGAATATGGATTCCAGAGTTTGGACTGTGGGTTAAACCTCTGTATGAATGTGTTAAGGGAGCAGAACATGACCCCTTTCATTGGTCCCCAGAAGCAGACAGGGCATTTAAAATCTTGAAAAGGAAGCTAATGGAAGCTCCAGCCCTTGGCTTGCCCGATCTATCTAAGCCGTTCCAACTGTATGTGCATGAACGAAAAGGGGTAGCTTTGGGAATGCTTACCCAGCTATTAGGTGCCTGGAAGCGTCCTGTGGCATACTTTTCTAAACAACTGGATCAAGTTTCAAAGGGATGGCCAGCCTGTTTGAGGGCGGTCGCAGCTACGGCTCTGGTGCTGGGGGAAGCGGAGAAGCTGACAATGGGAGAAGTGTGCAAGTGTATGTTCCTCATATGGTCCGAGCTTTGCTGGACACTAAGGGGGGTCTTTGGCTCACACAGGCTCGGGTTGCTCGGTACCAGGCGAAGCTGTTAGAGAATCCTGAAGTCACCCTGCAGATCTGTCCCTCCCTTAATCCAGCTACACTGCTGCCCGAGACAGAAAAGCAAGAACATGACTGTTTAGAAATCATAGATGTTCAGTATGCTAGCCGCCCAGATCTAAAAGATCAGCCACTCCCAAATGCTGACTTGGAATGGTATACAGATGGAAGTAGTACTGTTGTGAATGGGCAAAGGAGGGCTGGTTATGCCATTGTGTCTCTTCATGATACCGTGGAAGCTGAGAGTTTACCGGCAGGAACATCTGCCCAGCTTGCTGAACTAGTGGCCCTGACTCGGGCACTCGAGCTGGCAAAAGCCAAACGGGTTAATATCTTTACTGACTCAAAGTATGCTTTTGGGGTATTGCATGCTCACGCTGGTTTATGGAAACAAAGGGGAATGCTAACAGCCCAAGGCTCTCCGGTCAAGCATGGGTCTCAAATTCTCCGGCTTTTAGAGGCAGTACAACTCCCCTCAGCAGTAGCAGTGGTGCATTGCAAAGCCCATCAAAGGGAAGATCAAGATGTAACCAAGGGCAATGCCAGAGCAGACAGGGAAGCTAAGCGAGCTGCTACCCTGAAATCACCAACTGAGGAAAATGCCCAAATGCATGCCCTCATCCCATCAGTGGGTGAGCTTGCAGCCCCTCAGTACTCCCAAGAGGACAGAAACCTGGCTGACAGTCTCGGTCTCCAGGAAAAGGAGGGATGGCTTTGTTCCACAGAGGGAAAAATCCTCCTGCCCAAGGGCTTGATTCGATCAGTGTTGCAGAAACTGCATCAAACCACACACGCAGGCAGAGAGGCTCTCACCCAGCTCATGACTAAATATTTTCTAACCTCTGGACTTAAACCCCTAGCATCACAGGTACAAGCTGAATGTCTAATCTGCCAAAAGAATAACCCTCGAACAGGAGTAGCAGTGCCACCAGCCACCCTGGAACCTACCCCAGGCCCAGGATTGGTGTGGCAAATAGACTTTACTGAGTTTCCCAGGACCCAAGGATACAGGTACCTCCTTGTCTTAGTGGATCGATTCAGCGGATGGCCTGAGGCCTTCCCATGTCGCAACAACACTGCCAAGACAGTGGCTCTTAAGTTTGTCAAGGAGATCATTCCTCGCTTCGGCCTTCCTCAGTGGATGGAATCTGATAATGGAACACACTTCACATCTCAAGTGGTTCAAAAGATATCAAGTGCTCTGCAAATCCCCTGGAAACTCCACACACCCTGGCGACCACAAGCCAGTGGAGTAGTGGAACGCACAAATCAGACACTCAAGCGACACCTCTCAAAGGTCTGTCAGGAGGCCTCTCTTAAGTGGCCTGATGCCTTGCCCCTTGTGTTACTTCACATTCGTGCTCTCCCTAAGGGTAGGATAGGGCTTAGTCCCTTCGAGATTATGTTTGGAAGAGCATGGCCTATGAATGGTACCCCAGTTCTGGCAGGGGAATGGGAAATGGGGTGTGGTTTTTTTGTCTCAGTATATGTGCCCTCTGTCTGCTGTTCTTTCTTTTCTTCACAGGTACACCAAAGATTCACAGCCTCTTCTGCTGGATACTCGGGTCCACTCCCTGCAGCCTGATGACTCCGTTCTCGTGCGGACCTGGAAGGACGAGCCTCTCCAAGAGAAGTGGAAGGGACCCCACACCGTCCTGCTTGTCACCCATACAGCGGCAAAGGTCGAAGGACACAAGAACTGGATTCATCACTCTCGACTGAAAGCAGTGCCCATTCCTAAACAGTGGACTGTCCAGCCTGCGGAGAAGACTACTAATGACGATTTGGGACTTAAGCTGTTATTCAAAAGACAGTAAGGATCACTGGGAATGCGTTGTGATCTTTCTGAACAGTCACAACATACTCCTCGCGAGAACCCTGAACATTGGTTTTATTTTCTCACAGAAGGCGGACCTGGCCTGTGTATTTGGTCTTGTTATTTTTTGACTTGTTTAGTGTCAATAATTCTTATTGTACTCTGGGTATTTGGGTTTGTGGTATTAGTGCCTACAAATGGCTTCCTAATGGTTGGCATGGTAGCTGTTACAAAGGCTATCTTGCTCCTCCCCTCCGCATTCTACCCAAGGCTCCCTCCGGTCGTCCCAGGTACTATCGGTCCTTAAGAGCTACCATAGAACCAATCAGTGAAAGAGACAGGTTTGGGATGATAGCCCTCCCTTCCTATGGGGTGGGACGACTAGCCCAACTTTACAGAAGACTGTCTAAATTTCTCACCCAGTTTGCCTATGATACTCTAGCCATAGAGAAAAGCATAAGTTCTGAGCTGTACCAGCTTCGACTGCTGGCTTTACAGAACCGTCAGGCCCTAGATTATGTGTTAGCCTCACGAGGCGGGGTCTGTGCCCTTATTGGAGAAGAGTGTTGTACCTATGTCCCAGAGTTTTCACAGGACATTAACACGCACATCTTGTCAGCTGAACGGGCCTTTAATCAATGGAAGGCCCAGGAAGGGAAACCCACTATTTTGGATTCCCTTTGGGGTTGGATACCTGGTTTAGGGAAACTAGGAGATATAGGGGGAAGCATTGTTCGCATCTTGCTCACAGGTGTTGTAATATGTTTTGTTCTTATTCTTTTGGTCATTTGCTGTAAAGTGCTCATATGTAAGATTTGTACCTCCCCCTCTCCAGAGGTTCCCTTATATCCTCTCATTGATGATCCTGATTGTATGGAGCTTAATCGCATTTTGTCTTTAGAGTATGAGAAAACTCTCACAAAGGTTTGTTGAGTGTTCTCAAAGGAGGGATTGTTGGGGACCCCCTCTAGGCATAGCTACCAGGTAACTCGGGAGAGT
>NW_020711174.1:0-2291 GCF_002925995.2 Terrapene triunguis | reverse complement strand
CTTTATCTCATCAGGACGGGCTGGTGCTGGAGGTTGATTCTATCACCTATGCATACCTCATTCACACATCTCAACTAGACTAATAAAATTACAGAAGGGTTTGCAAAAATGAAGGTTGCAGCAAGCCCTTACAAAATGGAGTAAGCTTTTTTAAAATGGGGTTTGAATTACAATATGGCACAGAAGTTACAATGTAGGAAAAATGGCAAGTGTAATGAAAGTTACAATGTAGGCAAAATGGCAGGTGTAATGAAATGGTGAACAGAAGTTACAATGGTACAGAATAACTAAAAACAATTTCATTCACATTGGTTCTACATTGTCCCCCTTTTGACCCTTCAATCCAGGGGTATTGAATGGGTCACACTTTATGTAATTGTTTTAAGGCAGAACCAACATAACAGTTAGGATTACTAATAGGACAATGATGGGATGAAAAATTATATTTAGAACTGCTGACCAGGTGGGCTGCTTCTACAACACCTTGCCCCTTTATTTATGATTATTACAGCAGTTGTTATTGTAGGGCACAGGTGATTTGTTGCAAACAAACCAAACAATTATAAAACCATTACCATTACAATAATTGGGTACATTGACAAACAAGATGAGGCCCAAGTTTGATGCAGCAATAGCCATCAAACAATAAAAGTCACTGAGGTCAGGACCTTTTTAAGCACACACAACAAATAAGATTTTGTAGGAGTACCACAGTTGTCATGCAAGGTTAAGCTGATTTGGACTTAAACTAACATTTAGTTGCCAAAATGTTGCAGAATTTCCTATCTTTAATAGTTGTTCTCAAGAGGTTTCTGGGGACCTGAAAGATGGGGCCCTACAATCATGGGCCAAGGTTTTACAGGTTATGGGGGCCCAAGAACTACCCTTTAGGGCTTGGGGAAGTAGAACCAGAGTGCATAGAGGAAAGTGTGGAATTAACAATACAAGCAAATGTAACTAACAATACAAATGTATTAATAACAAAAATTAACAACAAAATGACTATTAGAGAACCTAACAAAAAAAATAAACCTGATGCACTGGGGACCAAAGTCCTTTGGACACAAGTGGTGATTGATAAATTGGATGGACATGGGGGAAGCAGAGAGAGGAAAAGACATTTGCCCTGTCTAGTGTAGTATCCCCTCTTTTTCTGGACCCAATGCTAGCACAGGACACCACTAGAGACAGACACAGAACATGCAACACAGAACACTGAACACAGACTTTGTCATGACACTATAACCATGGTATTTTATAACTCTTCAGCTGGTACCAGCTCTCCTGATGTTTTGGTTTAGAGCCTGCAAGATAAAAGCTTGGAAACAAATTAGCACAGTGCTTTTACCATGGCAGAACCTGCTTAGTTTCTGCCACAGTGTGTTTGGTACTTGGGGCTGCGCAAATGCTAATTAAATTGTGCATTTTTTGGTGAGTGTAAATTTTTCTCTCTCTTAGTAAAAGGGCATTAACACTTTATCTAGAAAAAAAAATTTCTGTTTTAAAATCTTCAGCCATTTTGCCATAGCCTGGAGATCTGAGGCAGAAGCAGGCACTGTTGTTAACTGTTTCAATGGCATTTTGGCCCTGGGAGGAGGAATTTACCCAAATATTCCAAATATCCCCCTTCCCAATCTCCAGAGGGGTCCCAAAGGTCTGCCCCCTTCTGGGGTCTTAAATGTTTCTTCTCCTGATGTTACTGCTGCTGTAAGATTTGAGAGTGCTGTTTTAACTCTCTGTACCTAACCTGTTTTTCAGTTTCTTTATTTTTTGCTTGCCTGGGCCCGATCCTGCTTTTTCCAATAAACAGTTCCTTTCCATGGGTACAAGCTTTTTCCACTCCCAATTTAGCAAGGAGGGTGGGCTTTTTAACTAGCCCCCACCCTTCCTGGTCCCGTTCCTTAAACATTTTCTTCAAAATTGTGAAATTACCACAATATTACTTACAAAAACAAACAAACAAACAAACAAACATAAACCACACTACACTGCCCAAACTCCTATATCCTTCAGAGTTTGGTTTAACAGAACAAGATCTGTATTTTATGTTTTTAACCCACTCTGGGCCAGAGGGAGAGACGCTAAGCCTCCCTCTGTATTACTCGGTCTGCTACCACCGAGGGTTCATACACCAATTATACAAATCCTTCCCCGGATCAGATCCTTCCCCGGATCAGAGTGAGAAACACTAAGTTCTCCTCTTTAGCTCAGTCTTGCTATGGCTGAGGGTGTATGTACCTCTACAACACAATTTAAACCTAAACTCCTATATCCTTCAGAGTTTGGTTAAT
>NW_020711173.1:0-1277 GCF_002925995.2 Terrapene triunguis | reverse complement strand
TCATGGCCACAAATGCCAATTCATTGGTAGTAACCAGTGTAGCCCCTACGGGTTGGATCACAGAAACCCCCTTGGGAGCTGCCACCCGATGTGCCAAGACTACCCCTGCTTCTGTTTTCCCTGCCAGCTCAGAACTCCAGCACCCTGTCTTGCTGAATTAGACACTCCAGTCCACTTCAACACAGACCCAGGGTCTGAATCACTTGTCCCAATGCTGCAAGTTTACCCAAAAACAGCTCACAGGAGTGTGCTTGTCTTTAGCACTCAGATGCTCAACTCCCAATGGGGTCTAAACCCAGATAAATCCGTTTTACCCTGCATAAAGCTTATGCAGGGCAAACTCATAAATTGTTCGCCCTCTATAACACAGATAGAGAGATATGCACAGTTGTTTGCTCCCCCAGGTATTAATACATACTCTGAGTAAATTACTAAATAAAAAGTGATTTTATTAAATACAGACAGTAGGATTTAAGTGGTTCAAAGTAGTAACAGACAGAACAAAGTAAGTCACAAGCAAAATAAAATAAAATGCGCAAATCTATGCCTAATCAAACTAAATACAGATAATCTCACCCTCAGAGATGTTTCAGTAAGTTTTTCTCAGACTGGACACCTTCCAGGCCTGGGCACAATTCTTTCCCCTGGTACAGCTCTTGTTCCAGCTTATGTGTTAGCTAGGGGTTTCTCCATGATGGCTCCTCTCCCTCTCTGTTCTCTTCCACCCCTTTATATATCTTTTGCATAAGGCGGGAATCCTTTGTCCCTCTGGGTTTCCACCCCCCCTCACTGGAAAAGCACCAGGTTAAAGATGGATTCCAGTTCAGGTGACATGATCACATGTCACTGCAAGACTTCATTACTCACTTGCCAGCACACACATATACAGGAAGACTCAAAGGTAAATACAGCCATCTGCAGACAATGGGAGTCATCAAGATTCCAAACCATCCTTAATGGCCCACACTCTACATAATTACAATAGGCCCTCAGAGTTATGTTTTATATTTCTAGTTTTAGATACAAGAGTGGTACATTGATACAAATCAGATTATCATACTCAGTAGATTATAAACTTTGTAATGATACCTTACAAGAGACCTTTTGCATGAAGCATATCCCAGTTACATTATATCACTTATTACCGTATTTTCTCTAAATCTATCCCAGTTACATTATATTGACTCATTATTATATTTTTATAAAACCATGTAGACTGCACAACGTCACAGCGCTAAATGAATGTATAGTGAGGCAGTCATTGCAATAGAATTATT
>NW_020711172.1:0-5972 GCF_002925995.2 Terrapene triunguis | reverse complement strand
TGGTTAATTTCTCCTTGTTTTAAGATCCAAGGGGTTTGGATCTGTATTCACCAGGGAATTGGTGAAAGGTTTCTCAAGGCTTCCCAGGGAAGGGAATTAGCTTTGGGAATGGTGGCAGCGGACCAGATCTAAGCTGGTAGTTAAGCTTAGAAGTCTTCATGCAGGCCCCCACATTTGTACCCTAAAGTTCAAAGTGGGGAACCAACCTTGACATGGTGGCATAGCGGTGGGAATCATTTTAAACCCAAAAGCCAGTAAGATTTTTTTTTCCTTCTAGCTGCTTGGAAAGCAGAGCTGAAGGTAGATGCATATCTTATCTCTCCTTGCCTGAAGGCAGAGGTGTTAAGTCTTTTTTAACAAGGGCTTTTGTTAAGAGAAGGGTTCAATTAATGAGCAAAGGACTGGTAAAAGGAATTTACAAGCTGAATTGTTTTTTTTCTTTTTACATCCTCGGGAGTAGCTAGTTAGACAGTCTCTGTTAACTCAGCAGCAGCCAGAG
Organism: Terrapene triunguis; assembly: GCF_002925995.2. NCBI lineage: Eukaryota > Metazoa > Chordata > Testudines > Emydidae > Terrapene > Terrapene triunguis. The sequence goes on along the minus strand of NW_020711172.1, from coordinate 5,473 downwards.
CTGAGTGCATCCCAGTTTCAGTCAACTGCAGAGGGGTGTGACCCAGCACAAGAAAACAGGAAAATGGCTACAAAAGAAGAAAAAGCCAAAGAGGAGGCCCACAAGAGAGCTATGGAGCTGAAAGAAAAAGAGATAGAGCTGAAAGAAAGAGAAGAGAAAGCCAAAGAGGGGGCCCACAAGAGAGAGATGGAGCTGAAAGAAAAAGAGATGGAGGAGAGAGAAAAAGAGAGGAAGCATGAGCTGAAAGTAGCAAGGGCTAGGCCGGATACACCAGCCAATCCTAGCAACTCCTCTCCAGGTACCACTTCCCATCCCAGAAAATTCCCCACCTACAAGGCAGGCGATGATACTGAGGCCTTCTTAGAAAATTTTGAAAGGGCCTGCCTTGGATACAGCATCACTCCAGACCAGTACATGGTAGAGCTGAGGCCACAGCTCAGTGGCCCCTTAGCAGAGGTGGCAGCTGAAATGCCTAAGGAACACATGAACAGTTATGAACTTTTTAAAAACAAGGCCAGAATCAGAATGGGGCTAACACCTGAGCATGCCCGTCGGCGGTTCAGAGCCCTAAGGTGGAAACCCGATGTGTCATTTACCCGACATGCCTACCAAATTTTGGGAAAAATTGGGATGCCTGGATATCAGGAGCAAATGTTAAATCTACGGAAGAGTTGCCCTTCCTAATGCAAATGGAGCAGTTTTTAGAGGGTGTTCCTGACGAAATAGAAAGGTACATCCTAGATGGGAAGCCCAAAACTGTAACCGAGGCGGGGGAGATTGGAGTCAAATGGGTGGAGGTGACAGAAAAGAAAAAAGCTAGTAGCAGTTGGAGCGAATATCAGAAGGGGCAAGCCGAAACAAAACCTTACCACCGGGGACAACCCAGGGCCCCACCCACATCCCAAGGGAAACCCCAGACGCCTTCTGACCCCACCACACCAGTCTCCACCAACCAACATCGCCCCGGTGATACCTTAGCAGGGCGATGTTTTAAATGTAATGAACTGGGACATATAAAGGCTCACTGCCCCAAGAACCCCAACCGATTACAGTTCATTACACCACAATCACACCAAAGATCCCCAGACCCAGATGCCTCTCTCATACCCTCGGAGCGAAGGGAAACCTTGAGAGTGGGCGGAAAGAAGGTTATCGCTTGGAGGGACACTGGGGCACAAGTGTCAACTATCCACCAATCCCTAGTGGACCCCAAACTCATCAACCCGGAGGCTCCAGTGACAATTCAACCCTTCGTGTCACAGTCTGTAACCTTGCCTACAGCCAAGTTGCATGTCCAGTACAAGGGCTGGTCAGGAATGTGGACTTTTGCAGTCTATGACAATTATCCCATTCCCATGCTGCTGGGGGAAGACTTGGCCAACCATGTGAAGCTAGCCAAGAGGGTGGGAATAGTCACCCACAGCCAGGCTAAGCAAGCTTTCACCCCCATCCCTGTTCCTGAGCCGTCCACCAGGGCCCCGTCTGTGTTACCAGAGACCCAAACAAAGGTGGTGGAACCGGATCCCCTGCCAAAGACTGCAACAGCCGTAGTGGATCCAATCCCAGAGACCCAGCCAAAGCCAGTCCCAGAACCGGAACTGGCAACGCAACCAGCACCAGAACCATTGCCAGCACTGAGTCCAGCGCTTGCAAACCCGTCTACAACTCCAATGCCAGAGGGCACCAGCAAACCTGAACTGGCGGAAGCAGCAGATAACCCTACCTAAGAGGCTCAGCCAGAGCCTGAAATACCACATAGTGCACCATCGGACAGCGGTTCACAGTCAATGGAAACAGCCCCAGCACCTGCATCGCTTCCAGAGGGGCCAACCCCCAGTCCACAGTCCAAGGAAGAACTGATGTCTCCAGCATCAAGGGAACAGTTCCAGGCCGAGCAGGAAGCAGATGACAGCCTTCAGAAAGCTTGGGCGGTGGCGCGGAGCACCCCACCGCCTCTCAGCTCTTCTAACCGATCCCGGTTTGTTGTAGAACAAGGGCTTTTATACAAGGAGACTCTTTCTGGTGGGCACCAGGAAGACTGGCATCCTCAAAGACAGTTGGTAGTTCCCACTAAGTATCGGGTAAAGCTCTTGAGCTTAGCCCATGATCATCCCAGTGGCCATTCTGGGGTGAACAGAACCAAAGACCGGTTGGGGAAGTCCTTCCACTGGGAGGGAATGGGCAAGGACGTTGCTAATTATGTCCGGTCTTGTGAGGTGTGCCAACGAGTGGGAAAGCCCCAAGACCAGGTTAAAGCCCCTCTCCAGCCACTACCCATAATTGAGGTCCCATTTCAGCGAGTAGCTGTGGGTATTCTGGGTCCTTTTCCAAAGAAGACACCCAGAGGAAAGCAGTACATACTGACTTTCATGGATTTTGCTACCCGATGGCCGGAAGCAGTACCCTTAAGCAACACCAGGGCTAAAAGTGTGTGCCAGGCATTAGCAGACATTTTTGCCAGGGTAGGGTGGCCCTCCGACATCCTTACCGATTCGGGAACTAATTTCCTGGCAGGGACCATGAAAAACCTGTGGGAAGCTCATGGGGTGAATCACTTGGTTGCCACCCCTTATCACCATCAAACCAATGGCCTGGTGGAGAGGTTTAATGGAACTTTGGGGGCCATGATACACAAATTCGTAAATGAACACTCCAATGATTGGGACCTAGTGTTGCAGCAGTTGCTTTTTGCCTACAGGGCTGTACCACATCTCAGTTTAGGGTTTTCACCATTTGAACTTGTGTATGGCCGCGAGGTTAAGGGGCCATTACAGTTGGTGAAGCAGCAATGGGAGGGGTTTACGCCTTTTCCAGGAACTAAAATTCTAGACTTTGTAAGCAACCTACAAAGCACCCTCTGACACTCTTTAGCCCTTGCTAAAGAAAACCTAAAGGATGCTCAGGAAGAGCAAAAGGCCTGGTATGATAAACATTCCAGAGAACGGTCCTTCAAAGTAGGAGACCAAGTCATGGTCTTAAAGGCGCTCCAGGCCCATAAAATGAAAGTGTCGTGGGAAGGACCATTCATGGTCCAGGAGCGCCTAGGAGCTGTTAACTATCTCATAGCCCCCCCCACCTCCAACATAAAGCCTAAGGTATACCATGTTAATTCTCTTAAGCCCTTTTATTCCAGAGAATTAAACGTTTGCCAGTTTACAGCCCAGGAAACAGATGACGCGGAGTGGCCTGAAGGTGTCTATTACGAAGGAAAAAAGGAGGGTGGCGTGGAAGAGGTGAACCTCTCCACGACCCTTGGACGTCTGCAGCGACAGCAGATCAAGGAGCTGTGCACAAGCTTTGCACCAATTTTCTCAGCCACTCCGGGACGGACCGAACGGGCATACCACTCCATTGACACAGGTAATGCTCACCCAATTAGAACCCCACCCTACCGGGAGTCACCTTATGCTCAAACTGCTATATAAAGGGAGATCCAGGACATGCTACAGATGGGTATAATCCGCCCCTCTAATAGTGCATGGGCATCTCCAGTGGTTCTAGTTCCCAAACCAGATGGGGAAATACGCTTTTGCGTGGACTACCGTAAGCTAAATGCTGTAACTCGTCCTGACAACTATCCAATGCCACGCACAGATGAGCTATTGGAAAAACTGGGACATGCCCAATTCATCTCTACTTTAGACTTAACAAAAGGGTACTGGCAAGTACCCCTAGATGAACCCGCTAAGGAAAGGTCAGCCTTCGTCACCCAGGCAGGGGTGTATGAATTCAATGTACTCCCTTTCGGGTTGCGAAATGCACCCGCCACCTTCCAAAGACTTGTAGATGGTCTCCTAGCGGGATTGGGAGAATCTGCAGTTGCCTACCTCCATGATGTGGCCATTTTTTCTGATTCATGGACAGAACACCTGGAGCACCTGGAAAAAGTCTTCGAGCGCATCCTTCAGGCAGGACTAACTGTTAAGGCTAAAAAGTGTCAAATAGGCCAAAACAGAGTGACTTACCTGGGGCACCAGGTGGGTCAAGGAACTATAAATCCCCTACAGGCCAAAGTGGATGCTATCCAAAAATGGCCGGTTCCAAAGTCAAAGAAACAGGTCCAATCCTTCTTAGGCTTGGCCGGATATTATAGGCGATTTGTACCACACTACAGCCAAATTGCCGCCCCGCTGACAGACCTAACCAGAAAGAAACAGCCAAATGCAGTTCAGTGGACTGATGAGTGTCAAAAGGCCTTTAACCAGCTTAAGGCGACACTCATGTCTGACCCTGTGCTAAGGGCCCCAGACTTTGACAAACCGTTCCTAGTAACCACAGATGCGTCCAAGCGGGGCGTGGGAGCAGTTTTAATGCAGGAAGGACCGGATCAAAAATCCCATCCTGTCGTGTTTCTCAGCAAGAAACTGTCTGAGAGGGAAAGCCACTGGTCAATCAGCGAAAAGGAATGCTACGCCATTGTGTACGCGCTGGAAAAGCTACGCCCATATGTTTGGGGATGGCGTTTCCAACTACAAACAGACCATGCTGCGCTACAGTGGCTTCATACCGCCAAGGGGAATAACAAAAAACTTCTTCGGTGGAGTTTAGCTCTCCAAGATTTTGATTTTAAAATACAACACATTTCAGGAGCTTCTAACAAAGTGGCTGATGCACTCTTCCGGGAAAGTTTCCCAGAGTCAACTGGTTAAAAATTGTTCTTGGAATGGAACATATTGTTAGTTTTTATATAATCAGTAGTATGTCTAAAGGTACATGTGTCTTATTAACTCTGTTTTCTCCTAGAGCTCCAGGAAGAAATCACAGCCAGTGTGGAACCGGACGTCCAACACTATCTGTGATTTGGGGGGCGTGTCATAACTACAAAGGGAAGGGTAACAGCTCTCCTGGATACAGTACTATAAAATCCTTCCTGGCCAGAGACTCCAAAATCCTTTTACCTGTAAAGGGTTAAGAAGCTCGGGTAACCTGGCTGACACCTGACCCAAAGAACCAATAAGGGGACAAGATACTTTCAAATCTTGGTGGGGGGAAAGGCTTTTGTTTGTGCTCTTTGTTTTGGGTTGTTGTTCGCTCTTGGGACTGAGAGGGACCAGACATCAATCCAGGTTCTCCACATCTTTCTAAACAAGTCTCTCCTATTTTAAACTTGTAAGTAAATAGCCAGGCAAGGCATCTTAGTTTTACTTTGTTTTCTCAACTTGTAAATGTACCTTTTACTAGAGTGTTTATCTTTGTTTGCTGTACTTTGAACCTGAGGCTAGAGGGAGGTCCTCTGAGCTCTTTAAGTTTGATTACCCTGTAAAGTTATTTTCCATACTGATTTTACAGAGATGATTTTTACCTTTTTCTTTAATTAAAAGCCTTCTTTTTAAGAACCTGATTGATTTTTCCTTGTTTTTAGATCCAAGGGGGTTGGATCTGTATTCACCAGGAGTTGGTGGGAGAAAGGAGGGGGGATGGTTAATTTCTCCTTGTTTTAAGATCCAAGGGGTTTGGATCTGTATTCACCAGG
>NW_020711171.1:0-4629 GCF_002925995.2 Terrapene triunguis | reverse complement strand
AGGCCTCTGATACCAAGGTTTATCTCTCAGGGCCTCCTCTTACTACATTCCCCCACTTTTTGTCTTTTTAAGGGGAGGATGTTTACCCATCGTCCCGGAAAAGCATAATGCATGGACTAAAGATAACCCAGCGTGCTAAACACTGTTACGTGGTTACCTTATTTTACCATCCATACACTTATGCCCCATCTGTCTCTTTAGTCTGCACATTCCCTCGTACGACTGACGGACAGATTTTATTATCCAATTTTATTTTCAGTCCCTTATGGTGGGCCTGGGAATGTTAGGCCCGGGACCATGACTGAGGAATGTAGTATTATGATTTAGCCTTAGAGGCACTTCCAAATAATTAATATATATGAATTATATGGATATGGCATATATATTTGTAGTGTGTATGGGCATATATGTATAGTATGTACGTGTACATATGACACCACCTTATATCCAAGCATAACCATGTTTTTCCAGTTCAGTGTTGTACTGTGGCCCTTTTACTTTGGTGACACAGATAGAAACACCCTCCTATTAGGGCAATTCCAGTTATCACCTGTTTTATTATTAGTAGTAGGCTGAGTGTTTTGAAATATTGGGATAGGGATTGTGATAGTGTGTCCCACAGTGCTATGTATATGAGAAGTAAAACAGAAATTTGGAGTAGTGACACTACCACTGAGGCCTTTATATATAAATATATTGTAATTAGTTACTACACAGTACTGTCCATTCATGTTATGGGTCACCCTTACTGCTGGTTGTCACCCTCTGGTTAGCTTCACTGGGCAGGAAATAGAAGTGGCTAGCTTCTCTCTTCCATTGATTGCACGGCTCTGCGATACACCAGTAGTTGACGTAGATCCAGTTGTTTCTTATGGATGCTGTCTTCTAGATAACCTACTGAATGGACAGTAACCAATGTATCGAATAGCGCTGTGTCAGGATGTAGTATTGGTACCCAGACACTGAACACGATTGTTTTGAATAACATGTGCCTCAGTTAGGATGCAGTGTCACTGACCCAAATTATGACTGGTACTAACAGGCAATTTGTTTACCCAATTTGTAGTTACTATGTAACTTTTTGTTTGTTTACCACTTTGTTTTTTTTCTTTGCCTTTACGTTGTTTGCTGCCATTTGTTTGTTGATTTTTACCTGTGTGTTGGTTAAACAGTTTAGCAAGGTTATGCATATTGTAAATGTTGTACAGCAATAATACAATACAGCAATAAGACAACAGTACAACAATAATACAGTAGTACAGCAATAATACAGTTGTTTTTACATAGTAACCAAGTTGAAATTAAATGATGGCTTATCCTTGTCCAGCTAGTGTTTTTTAGCTGATTGTTAACTTAATTGTCCATATATGGTAGAGGTGTATTTAACCAGTCTCTTATTTATAAAGCACTTCATTTTTCTGTTCTTGATGCTTGGGGGTTTTTCACTGTATACTGATATCATCTGGTGTGTTCAGGGTGTGATATTTTCTGGCATCTTTGGTCTGTGGGATGCAACTTAAACAGCTAGTTAGTTAACATAATAAAGGGGTTTTTTTTGTTTGTTTTGTTTTTTTGTTTTTTGTTTTCAATAACCCAAACTTAATACACAGTTTAATTTAGTTTGTTTACAATGTAATAAGAACAGTGTAATAAGGACCAAGCCTTTTATAACACAAGCTATACTTTTGCAATTGTTGTATAGACATTCATTTTCATTTGAAGTGCATTACTAATATTTTTATACGAAATGTAATGCTTAACGGCTAAAATAAATGCTCACAATCTTCCATGAGAAGGTGTATTGCTTTCCCTTGCTGAACAATTTGTTTCAGCAAAGGAGGAGTTAACAGAATTTTTACCAAGCTTTTTAGAGTTAATTTGCTTGTGATACCAATTTCACTCTTGTTAACTGTTTAGAAGCACAACTTTAACAACCACTGCTTCCCATTAACATAACATAACAACAAAAGAAAAGCATAAAAAATTAAACCAACTATAAAATTAAACCAAAATAAATTTTAAATACAGTACTTTGAGGGTATTTGAGGGTATACTTTCATGATGCTTTGTTATGTTTGGGAGCCAAAGGTGGAAACCTGTTGAAAACATGGAAACCTATTGAAATTGTTTGGTTAGCTTTATGCATAAATTGTTATTTTAAAACATTTTGGTTATGACATTCTTATAACTATATTTAAAAGTGCAAACAAGTTTATAAAAAGCCCAAACAAGAAATTAACATTTTGTTAATATTATTTTTACCTTAATGTTGAGGTTTTCCCTTACATTTTTTTCTTTGAATAACAAATTAAAAAAAAAAAATCTTAAAAAACAAAAAACTGTGATTGATAAGAGAATATTTTTCTGTTTGCAATTGCATTATTTGTTGGGGGCAGAAATATATGGAAATATATGTACATATATTTGTAACTGAAACCTTTTTGAACTTTGCACGAAATATTGGTGCTAATAATACTATGATTATACCCCAACCATGATCTTAAAATAATGTGGTACCACATATATATAATTTTTTTTAAAAGGTATAAAATTAACTTTTGTTGCAACAAAATAAAAATAATAAAAAATAGTAACGTGACACACACAGCATACAACACAAGACAACACACATGACATACAGGACAAACTTACAATTAACAACAAATGGCGCCAGAATTCTATTCATAACTATACAAAGTAAGGCAAACAAAATAAAAAATAAAAAGGGTTATATTTGAATAAACAAATTATTACCTTATTCAAAACTTGTTACATAAATTGTTAAAAATATATTAATATTTGCCAAATGTATTGTATTAATTTGGTAACAAGGAATTTTGCATTACTTTATATTTAACATTATTTTAAAACTCTGCTATATGGAAATAAGAAAAGTCCATGTTTCAAATATTAGTGAGTGGTTAGGATTAGAAGCAGAGTGTGCATTTCTGTTGCTTGGCAACCATATCTTCAAGAAAGTTAGGAATAATTCCAGCTGTTGCATTCCTGAAGGGTTAAAATACTTAATTTACTGGATTTATTTAAAGTAAAGTTTTTACCTTGTTTTCTTTTTGTTTCTTGTTTTATTCTGTTTTCAATTGCTGTATTTTTTTGGAGGTTTCTGTAAAAACTATAACTTTTAACTTTTAAAAACAAAGAGAGAGAGCAGAATTGAGGAGAGGCGGGGGAAGGGAGGGGGTGAAGAGCAACCTAGGAAGGTAGTGAGACCTGAGCCAAGAGAGATTAACTCTATCAAGATATTTGAAAGTACAGGCAGCAGCAACAAGTTTAGCAAACTAAGAAAGCATATAAAGGACAAAACTTAACCGGTATGTAAAAATATTTGAGAGAGAATGTTCTATTTTCAGATATGAGCATGGAGTGTGGTTCCGTGGGTTAAAGCAGTTGGGAACCTGCACAGTTAGGAACCGCGCCCCTGGTTTTTATCCTGGCTTTGAGAGGAGAATGGGGGTAGTTACCTGCTCTTGTAAAACCTGAATTTGTTCCCCCAATGTCTGTTGCTTTTGTGTGCATGCCAAATGGATGGCCGGGGTGCCCTTTTTTGCTGCAGTTAACTGGTTTTGGGCAACTCCATGTGTTAATGCATTAATTCTAGGTGTTAACCCACTTAATTTTGGTTTTTTACTTTGAAATTCTTTTTTATTTAGTCCCCTGCGATTGAGTCGCAGCTCCTGTCTCCTAATGTGCTCTGTGAACTGTTCCATATTTTCCTTCATGTGATTTACCAATTCTGTGAAAGTATTGTTTGCTACTCTTTCCTTCTGTGCACTTACTTGTCCCGTTCTGACAGGCACCAGTCTAGGTCTCAGTTTAAGTTTAACTGGAACCTGGCTTTTATCATAAGGTGGCGGTTGCTGTGCGGTAGCCCCTGCCCATGGGTCACGACAGGATGTTTTAACAGAGTCATTCCACATGTCCCCATTGCAGCATCCATCCCAACTGTCCCATGTTCCATCTCTTAACTTGGCAAGAGCCACCTGTTTCCATTTCTGTCCCCATTCCTCAGGCACTGTAAAAGCACTCGAAGAACACTGAACCCCAGGGGACAGTGCTTTTTGCTTCTGCAGGTTTTCTACAGCTGTTTCCAATTTTTTATTTTCCTGCTTCACTTGCTCGAGCATATCATGAGTTTGGACCGCCTGTTGCCCTGCTAACAGAGCTTGGGCTTTCCAGTGCTTAACTGCCCGGGTCACCTCTTCTACCTCTCCTGTTTTTTCTGTAACTTGTTTGGCCAGCATTCCAGCATGCTGTCTAAGCCATCTCACTGCCAGAGACATAAGTTGCAGAATTCTTGCTTTTTTACTCTTATTACTGTTTCTCAGAGCCTCGGTTTCTACCATCGCTCTACATAAGCCAGTCCATGTTTCCCCACTCTCTTTTTTAAATTCATATGGACCCCCCTTACTGGCTATCCAGCGGGTCCAACAATTATCAAACTCCGTGGGGATCATGAGGGAGGGGATCAGGGGGTTCCCTAGCTCGAGGTTTACTGCCATGTTAGATAGCGATTCTTACCACGGCAGTTTCGCTTACTCACCAGATCAGCGGTCGGGGTCACCAGTGTTGTCAGATGCTACCGGTGTGGTGCTCTGGTTGCTCCTATGTTAA
>NW_020711170.1:0-1509 GCF_002925995.2 Terrapene triunguis | reverse complement strand
CCAAACAAGAGCACCATTAAAATTACATCTTTTTTAAGCTAAATTTGAAGCAATTTTCCTCTTCCCTCTCTTTCTATGATTCAGCCCAAAGAACAAAAATTAAAAACGGAAAAGCTGGGATAGGTATAAAAGAGCATTATAGAAACTAATAGTTGACCAGCACCTTGAATTTTACAGTTGACAGTTTGTATTATTTGGTATTTTAAAAATAATGAGATCACAATTCCCTACTCTGACATCACAACCATGAATGAAATGTGTAAACTATAGAATTATTTTACAGTAGCTGGCCATGAATTACAAAGTAAATTAGAGAGAGTTAGAGTTATTGTGATGATCTGGGGGATTTGTCTATGTACAATTTATGAATTCTACTTGATATTATCAAGTTGTTAGTATGAAATTGCTGTATCATGGAATGCTTTGATGTGGATGTGGAATCCACCATTTGCTGACAGGGCTGTAGCTTGTTTCTCCCAGACTAGATACAGTGGTGGGTCATTAGACCTTTAAACAGTCATTTTTTCAGGTGGAAAGGCTAGGGAAACCAGTTCAACCAAGTTTCTCTGCAGGGGACTAGTGAAATAGAAAGAAGAAAATTCCCAGCAGCAGAATAAGGAACCAGGTATTGTTGGTGAGACATAAACTCAAGAGATTCACTGAACAGGACACTTTGGGGAGGATTTTTGTAGCAGGAGGGTCTGGTTTAACTGTGGGACTGACCAAGGGCAGAGAAAGTAGCTGACCTAGAGAGGTACTGTGATTCTGAAGAGAAACCACGAACCAACTACAAGAGAAGGATCCTATCCTATACTCAAGAACTGTCTAGAGTGGGGAGGAACCTGAAGCAGGGAAATGCCTATAGGTGAGTTTATTCTTTTGTATAGATCTGTGTATTTCTTGTGCTACCTAAGTAAACAGTAATGATGTTTTGCAAAGTTTGTCTGTTTGTTTTCACTATTGCATACCCCTGAAGAGGTAAACTATAAACCAGAACACTCCCAACTTTGTTGGGATTCTGGGAAACATGCAAGAGCTGCTGGAGAGGGTTGGGAAGATGGCAGTAGTTTCATGGCCTAGGCAATTGGACTGCAGGGTCCCCACTGCCAAGAGGGGTGTCAAACATGAGGTCTGCACCTGGAGTGTGGTCCCAGGGACAGTGTCTATATTCTGCCCAGTACCAGCAAATATGTGGGATTCAGCATTAGGAACCTCTTTCAGCAGTTTGGCAACTGTCCAGCAGGGGGAGCTCAACCAAATCTGTTACATCTCTATAGGCAGATGAGGTGGTATGAGTGCATATGCAATGAATGTAGGTTGTTGGCACAGAGGCAGCTGTTAGAGTAATTAACATGTAATATATAATAGCAACAGCTCACCCATGGCTCCCTCTTGTCTCCTGTTGTATTTTTGGGTGGGGTGTTGGTTTTCAGGGGTACTGTTAAGTTCTGATTGCACCCTCTGCTTTTAGTGCCTTGTCGTATATTTACTATCTTTAAAAAACTGATC
>NW_020711169.1:0-3349 GCF_002925995.2 Terrapene triunguis | reverse complement strand
CCAAACAAGAGCACCATTAAAATTACATCTTTTTTAAGCTAAATTTGCAATTTTCCTCTTCCTTCTCTTTCTGTGATTCAGCCCAAAGAACAAAAATTAAAAACTGAAAAGCTGGGGTAGGTATAAAAGAGCATTATAGAAACTAATCGTTGACCAGCACCTTGAATTTTAAAGTTGACAGTTTGTATTATTTGGTATTTTAAAAATAATGAGATCACAATTCCCTACTCTGACATCACAACCATGAATGAAATGTGTAAACTATAGAATTATTTTACAGTAGCTGGCCATGAATTACAAAGTAAATTAGAGAGAGTTAGAGTTATTGTGACGATCTGGGGGATTTGTCTATGTACAATTTATGAATCCTATTTGATATTATCAAGTTGTTAGTATGAAATTGCTGTATCATGGAATGCTTTGATGTGGATGTGGAATCCACCATTTGCTGACAGGGCTGTAGCTTGTTTCTCCCAGACTAGATACAGTGGTGGGTCATTTTTTCAGGTGGAAAGGCTAGGGAAACCAGTTCAACCAAGTTTCTCTGCAGGGGACTAGTGAAATAGAAAGAAGAAAATTCCCAGCAGCAGAATAAGGAACCAGGTATTGTTGGTGAGACATAAACTCAAGAGATTCACTGAGACAGGACACTTTGGGGAGGATTTTTGTAGCAGGAGGGTCTGGTTTAACTGTGGGACTGACCAAGGGCAGAGAAAGTAGCTGACCTAGAGAGGTACTGTGATTCTGAAGAGAAACCACGAACCAACTGCGAGAGAAGGATCCTATCCTATACTCAAGAACTATCTGGAGTGGGGAGGAACCTGAAGCAGGGAAATGCCTATAGGTGAGTTTATTGTTTTGTATAGATGTGTGTATTTCTTGTGCTACCTAAGTAAACAGTAATGATGTTTTGCAAAGTTTGTCTGTTTGTTTTCACTATTGCATACCCCTGAAGAGGTAAACTATAAACCAGAACACTCCCAACTTTGTTGGGATTCTGGGAAACATGCAAGAGCTGCTGGAGAGGGTTGGGAAGATGGCAGTAGTTTCATGGCCTAGGCAATTGGACTGCAGGGTCCCCACTGCCAAGAGGGGTGTCAAACATGAGGTCTGCACCTGGAGTGTGGTCCCAGGGACAGTGTCTATATTCTGCCCAGTACCAGCAAATATGTGGGATTCAGCATTAGGAACCCCGACCAGGGACATTCTATTTGCTACCCAAGATCCATAAACCTGGAAATCCTGGACGTCCCATCATCTCAGGCATTGGCACCCTAACATCAGGCTTGTCTGGTTATGTGGACTCTCTCCTCAGACCCTACGCTACCAGCACTCCTAGCTATCTTCGAGATACTACTGACTTCCTGAGGAAACTACAATCCATCGGTGATCTTCCAGAAAACACCATCCTGGCCACTATGGACGTAGAAGCCCTCTACACCAATATTCCACACACAGATGGACTACAAGCTATCAGGAACAGTATCCCCGATAATGTCACAGCTAACCTGGTGGCTGAACTCTGTGACTTTGTCCTCACCCACAACTATTTCACATTTGGGGACAATATATACCTTCAAGTCAGCGGCACTGCTATGGGTACCCGCATGGCCCCACAGTATGCCAACATTTTTATGGCTGACTTAGAACAACGCTTCCTTAGCTCTCGTCCCCTAACGCCCCTACTCTACTTGCGCTACATTGATGACATCTTCATCATCTGGACCCATGGAAAAGAAGCCCTTGAGGAATTCCACCATGATTTCAATAATTTCCATCCTACCATCAACCTCAGCCTAGATCAATCCACACAAGCGGTCCATTTCCTGGACACTACTGTGCTAATAAGCGATGGTCACATAAATACCACCCTGTACCGGAAACCTACTGACCGCTACACTTACCTACAAGCCTCCAGCTTCCATCCAGGACACACCACACGATCCATTGTCTACAGCCAAGCTCTAAGATATAACCGCATTTGCTCCAATCCCTCAGATAGAGACAAGCACCTACAAGATCTCTATCAAGCATTCTTAAAACTACAATACCCACCTGCTGAAGTGAAAAAACAGATTGACAGAGCCAGACGAGTACCCAGAAGTCACCTCCTACAAGACAGGCCCAACAAAGAAAATAACAGAACACCACTAGCTGTCACCTTCAGCCCCCAACTAAAACCTCTCCAGCGCATCATCAGAGATCTACAACCTATCCTGAAAGATGATCCTTTACTCTCACAGATCTTGGGAGACAGACCTGTCCTTGCTTACAGACAACCCCCCAACCTAAAGCAAATACTCACCAGCAACCACACATCACTGAACAAAAACACTGACCCTGGAACCTATCCTTGTAACAAAGCCCGATGCCAACTCTGTCCACATATCTATTCAAGTGACATCATCATAGGGCCTAATCACATCAGCCATACCATCAGGGGCTCGTTCACCTGCAGATCTACCAATGTGATATATGCCATCATGTGCCAGCAATGCCCCTCTGCCATGTACATTGGCCAAACCGGACAGTCTCTACGCAAAAGAATTAATGGACACAAATCTGACATCAGGAATCATAATACTCAAAAACCAGTGGGAGAACACTTTAACCTGTCTGGCCATTCAATGACAGACCTGCGGGTGGCTATCTTACAACAGAAAAACTTCAAAAACAGACTCCAACGAGAGACTGCTGAGCTGGAATTGATATGCAAACTAGACACAATCAACTCAGGATTGAATAAGGACTGGGAATGGCTGAGCCATTACAAACATTGAATCTATCTCCCCTTGTAAGTACTCTCACACTTGCTTCTTATCAAACTGTCTGTACTGGGCTATCTTGATTATCACTTCAAAAGTTTTTTTTCTCTTACTTAATTGGCCTCTCAGAGTTGGTAAGACAACTCCCATCTGTTCATGCTCTCTGTATGTGTGTATATATATCTCCTCAATGTTTCACTCTATATGCATCCGAAGAAGTGGGTTGTAGCCCACGAAAGCTTATGCTCTAATACATTTGTTAGTCTCTAAGGTGCCACAAGTACTCCTGTTCTTTTAGCATTAGGAACCTCTTTCAGCAGTTTGGCAACTGTTCAGCAGGGGGAGCTCAACCAAATCTGTTACATCTCTATAGGCAGATGAGGTGGTATGAGTGCATATGCAATGAATGTAGGTTGTTGGCACAGAGACAGCTGTTAGAGTAATTAACATGTAATATATAAGAACAGCAGCTCACCCATGGCTCCCTCTTGTCTCCTGTTGTATTTTTGGGTGGGGGTGTTGGTTTTCAGGGGTACTGTTAAGTTCTGATTGCACCCTTTGCTTTTAGTGCCTTGTCGTATATT
>NW_020711168.1:0-3213 GCF_002925995.2 Terrapene triunguis | reverse complement strand
GCAGGCCCCTACATTTGAACCCTAAAGTTCAAAGTGGGGATCCAGCCTTGACATGGTGGCATAGCGGTGGAGATCGTTTTAACCCAAAAGCCAGTAAGAGATTTTTTTTTCTCCTTCTAGCTGCTTGGAGAGCAGAGCTGAAGGTAGATGCATATCTTATCTCTCCTTGCCTGAAGGCAGAGGTGTTAAGTTTTTTTAACGAGGGGCTTTGTTAAGAGAAGGGTTCAATCAGTGAGCAAACTTTGAACTGGTAAAGGCAATTTACAAGTTGAATTGTTTTTTTTTTTCTTTTTACATCCTCGGGAGTAGCTTGTTAGAAAGTCTCTGTTAACTCAGCAGCAGCCACAGCTAAGTACATCCCAGTTTCAGTCAACTGCAGAGGGGGTGACCCAGCACAGGAAAACCAGGAAGACTGGCATCCTCAAAGACAGTTGGTGGTTCCCATTAAGTATCGGGTAAAGCTCTTGAGCTTAGCCCATGATCATCCCAGTGGCCATTCTGGGGTGAACAGAACCAAAGACCGGTTGGGGAAGTCCTTCCACTGGGAGGGAATGGGCAAGGACGTTGCTAATTATGTCCGGTCTTGTGAGGTGTGCCAACGAGTGGGAAAGCCCCAAGACCAGGTTAAAGCCCCTCTCCAGCCACTACCCATAATTGAGGTCCCATTTCAGCGAGTAGCTGTGGATATTCTGGGTCCTTTCCCAAAGAAGACACCCAGAGGAAAGCAGTACGTACTGACTTTCATGGATTTTGCTACCCGATGGCCGGAAGCTGTACCCTTAAGCAACACCAAGGCTAAAAGTGTGTGCCAGGCATTAGCAGACATTTTTGCCAGGGTAGGTTGGCCCTCCGACATCCTTACAGATTCGGGAACTAATTTCCTGGCAGGGAACATGAAAACCCTGTGGGAAGCTCATGGGGTGAATCACTTGGTTGCCACCCCTCATCACCATCAAACCAATGGTCTGGTGGAGAGGTTTAATGGAACTTTGGGGGCCATGATACGTAAATTCGTAAATGAACACTCCAATGATTGGGACCTAGTGTTGCAGCAGTTGCTTTTTGCCTACAGGGCTGTACCACATCCCAGTTTAGGGTTTTCACCATTTGAACTTGTGTATGGCCGCGAGGTTAAGGGGCCATTACAGTTGGTGAAGCAGCAATGGGAGGGGTTTACGCCTTCTCCAGGAACTAACATTCTAGACTTTGTAAGCAACCTACAAAACACCCTCCGACACTCTTTAGCCCTTGCTAAAGAAAACCTAAAGGATGCTCAGGAAGAGCAAAAGGCCTGGTATGATAAACATTCCAGAGAACGGTCCTTCAAAGTAGGAGACCAAGTCATGGTCTTAAAGGCGCTCCAGGCCCATAAAATGGAAGCGTCGTGGGAAGGACCATTCACGGTCCAGGAGCGCCTAGGAGCTGTTAACTATCTCATAGCCTCCCCCACCTCCAACATAAAGCCTAAGGTATACCATGTTAATTCTCTTAAGCCCTTTTATTCCAGAGAATTAAACGTTTGCCAGTTTACAGCCCAGGAAACAGATGCCGCGGAGTGGCCGGCAGGTGTCTACTACGAAGGAAAAAGGAATGGTGACGTGGAAGAGGTGAACCTCTCCACGACCCTGGGACGTCTGCAGCGACAGCAGATCAAGGAGCTGTGCACAAGCTTTGCACCGATTTTCTCAGCCACTCCAGGACGGACCGAACGGGCATACCACTCCATTGACACAGGTAATGCTCACCCAATTAGAACCCCACCCTACCGGGAGTCACCTCATGCCCAAGCGGCTATACAAAGGGAGATCCAGGACATGCTACAGATGGGTATAATCCGCCCCTCTAACAGTGCATGGGCATCTCCAGTGGTTCTAGTTCCCAAACCAGATGGGGAAATACGCTTTTGCGTGGACTACCGTAAGCTAAATGCTGTAACTCGTCCTGACAACTATCCAATGCCACGCACAGATGAGCTATTGGAAAAATTGGGACATGCCCAATTCATCTCTACTTTAGACTTAACCAAAGGGTACTGGCAAGTACCACTAGATGAACCCGCTAAGGAAAGGTCAGCCTTCGTCACCCAGGCAGGGGTGTATGAATTCAATGTACTCCCTTTCGGGTTGCGAAATGCACCCGCCACCTTCCAAAGACTTGTAGATGGTCTCTTAGCGGGATTGGGAGAATCTGCAGTTGCCTACCTCGATGATGTGGCCATTTTTTCTGATTCATGGACAGAACACCTGGAGCACCTGGGAAAAGTCTTCGAGCGCATCCGACAGGCAGGACTAACTGTTAAGGCTAAAAAGTGTCAAATAGGCCAAAACAGAGTGACGTACCTGGGGCACCAGGTGGGTCAAGGAACTATAAATCCCCTACAGGCCAAAGTGGATGCTATCCAAAAGTGGACGGTTCCAAAGTCAAAGAAACAGGTCCAATCCTTCTTAGGCTTGGCCGGATATTATAGGCGATTTGTACCACACTACAGCCAAATCGCCGCCCCGCTGACAGACCTAACCAGAAAGAAACAGCCAAATGCAGTTCAGTGGACTGATAAGTGTCAAAAGGCCTTTAACCAGCTTAAGGCAACACTCATGTCTGACCCTGTGCTAAGGGCCCCAGACTTTGACAAACCGTTCCTAGTAACCACAGATGCTTCCGAGAGAGGCGTGGGAGCAGTTTTAATGCAGGAAGGACCGGATCAAGAATTCCATCCTGTCGTGTTTCTCAGCAAGAAACTGTCTGAGAGGGAAAGCCACTGGTCAATCAGCGAAAAGGAATGCTACGCCATTGTGTACGCGCTGGAAAAGCTACGCCCATATGTTTGGGGACGGCGTTTCCAACTACAAACAGACCATGCTGCGCTACAGTGGCTTCATACCGCCAAGGGAAATAACAAAAAACTTCTTCGGTGGAGTTTAGCTCTCCAAGATTTTGATTTTGAAATACAACACATTTCGGGAGCTTCTAACAAAGTGGCTGATGCACTCTCCCGGGAAAGTTTCCCAGAGTTAACTGGTTAACAATTGTTCTTGGAATGAAACATTGTTAGTTTTTATATAATCAGTAGTATGTCTTATTAACTCTGTTTTCTCCTAGAACTCCAGGAAGAAATCACAGCCAGTGTGGAACCGAACGTCCAACACTATCTGTGATTTGGGGGGCGTGTCATAACTATGAAGGGAAGGGTAACAGCTCTCTGTGTACAGAGAC
>NW_020711167.1:0-2430 GCF_002925995.2 Terrapene triunguis | reverse complement strand
AGGTGATGTTTGGATAGAAATGCATAAAGTCAATCACTATGTACTGTCCATTGGGAATTCAAAATGAATTGATGCATTCACTTTTTTAAGATATTGTGGGCTGGCATATCTGATATTTAGAAATAAAGCTCTATATAAATGTATGTTGTGTACTGTTACTTCAAGTTATGTTCTGTTGTACCCTATTAAAATAAATACTACCATAACCTTAGAGATGAGGGAGCCAAAAAAAATTAAACTGACATGATGTGGCATTTCATAAAACATTAACAATACTAAAAACAAAACATTGTTCTGAATATCTCCAGATTACCAAAAAGGCACATTGGGTAATGAAAACATCTTTTTCCCCACCCTGGTGTCAGGAGCCTTGTGCCAGGTGATATTATAAAACTGGAGATGTACAAAAGATTATTTTAAAAATTCATGACAAGGTGCACTGCATTAGTGAGACTTGCTGCTCCCCACCCTCCAAACAGGGTATTTGGTTTCATCAGGGGTGAGTCCCCACTAGGAAAGTAACTAATCCATGGTACAAAAATCACCTTACATGTGGTAACTAACATGAGGCAAAATCCTAGTGAAGACAAGGCAGTTGTGGTTCTAATATGGGTTAGCTGAGAGGCAAACCTTGGGCTCCTCATTAGAGTTTACCTCAGCCTTCTAATGGTGTCAAGGCTAAAACCTGCCATGTCCACACTAGGATATTACAACATATTAACAAATACGTGGTTAAAAATAACTTTAATTAGCACGGGCAATGAGAAATGCAGTATAAATATGAAGTCTTCACTCGTCTTTATGAAACGGCTAACATATGCCTGGCTAACAAAGCAAAAATAAGAAGTCATAATTCTCTGTGTAGGAATTTTTTAAAAAGATGCTTTGAATAATACAACCTTTTCAGTGTTTTAAACATGCTTTACATCAACCTACACTAAAATGTAATGCAACATGAAAGGGAAGTAAAGTTGTCATTTTAATTAAGAGAAACATATTTTGGACGGGGTATGTATTGGCACCTCAGATGATTTGTAAGAAAACTGAAACTTTATCCCCACATAATAGAAACGCTTTTAGAAGTACAAGGAAATTCTATTCAAGATTGAAGATTTCTTCACCAAATATCTTGAATACTGTCTTTCAGATGGAAATTAATAACATTGTCTAATTTTAGGCAAATTTTAAATGTTTTCTTGGTGTTACAAAAACTAATGGTTCTCTATATATCAATAGCTGATATTTTTGATGACCATTGTTCAGCAAATGGCAGCCAGTTATTAAAGCACTTACTGGGGTTCTCTCTCCCATTTATTACTCTGAGGCTATGCAAAGACATTCAGTAATGATAGTATTTAGGATTTTTAATAACTGGGTTTTGAATGAATGCTTATTTTTCTTTAAAATATAAAAATAGAAAATCAAGAACAATTATCTTAATTGTACAAATTCAATAGAAAAATCTTCATTTCATTTTTACTGTACCCAAGGGCTTTGTCTAATCTATTGTATTTATTTAGATGTATAAAAATGCTAAAAAGGGTGTCTAACCACACACTCTAGCTGCCCTTGACATAACTTAGAAATACATCCTCACTGCTGATGTACAGTTTAAGATAGTCCATCAGCAGTGTCCTAGGCAAAAACTCAAAACCCCTTCCCCTTAAAGAGTTCCTCTCCCATAAATCCCCCCCCCCCTCGCCCCATCCCAATTTAAAATGTTTGGGGAAAACAGATGAGCTTTGCAATGTTCCCTGAAGGTCATCAGATTTAAGCTACTTCAGACCAAAGGGAGTAGTGAAACCAAAGCCACAGAACCCTCATAGGGAAGGCCCTCTCTCATTTGTACCAACAGGGCTCTAGTTCAAGTGCCTCTGCTGATCTCTACTGTGGCCATATGGCATGGAGAGCGAGGCTCACTCTCTCAGCTGGGCATGTCCTAGGCATTTAGGGCTTTAAAGGTCAAAACTGATTCCTTTAACTGTACCTGAAAATCAACATCCAAGCAGTGAAAATCTTGGAGCTCTGGTTTAATATGCTTGTAGTGAGATACAAATTTAATCTGACCTTCAGACGCTCTGCATTAAGTAGCTAGGGGAAATTCACCCTCCTCCAGGAGGGCTCTTTCTCCTCAGCAGCCGCCACTTCCTACCAATTTAGGTATTTCCATGGCATGACCAGTGAATGTACTGATGTGCTAATGTGAGACCGTGGGGTTTTCCCTGGCTCATGGTCTTGGAAACACATTTTAAAATGACATGTTGCTGGCAGACTGCTCCGATAAGGAGAGTGTTAGTCAAACATCAGAGACAACAACCTGTCAGCTGAATATTAATGCCCTCCCTTCCCCACCCCAAAGTGATACTCCCCCAAGAGACTTTCAGGTCAGTATATGGTTATTTAATAACTACACCTCTACCTCGATATAAC
>NW_020711166.1:0-2430 GCF_002925995.2 Terrapene triunguis | reverse complement strand
GTTATATCGAGGTAGAGGTGTAGTTATTAAATAACCATATACTGACCTGAAAGTCTCTTGGGGGAGTATCACTTTGGGGTGGGGAAGGGAGGGCATTAATATTCAGCTGACAGGTTGTTGTCTCTGATGTTTGACTAACACTCTCCTTATCGGAGCAGTCTGCCAGCAACATGTCATTTTAAAATGTGTTTCCAAGACCATGAGCCAGGGAAAACCCCACGGTCTCACATTAGCACATCAGTACATTCACTGGTCATGCCATGGAAATACCTAAATTGGTAGGAAGTGGCGGCTGCTGAGGAGAAAGAGCCCTCCTGGAGGAGGGTGAATTTCCCCTAGCTACTTAATGCAGAGCGTCTGAAGGTCAGATTAAATTTGTATCTCACTACAAGCATATTAAACCAGAGCTCCAAGATTTTCACTGCTTGGATGTTGATTTTCAGGTACAGTTAAAGGAATCAGTTTTGACCTTTAAAGCCCTAAATGCCTAGGACATGCCCAGCTGAGAGAGTGAGCCTCGCTCTCCATGCCATATGGCCACAGTAGAGATCAGCAGAGGCACTTGAACTAGAGCCCTGTTGGTACAAATGAGAGAGGGCCTTCCCTATGAGGGTTCTGTGGCTTTGGTTTCACTACTCCCTTTGGTCTGAAGTAGCTTAAATCTGATGACCTTCAGGGAACATTGCAAAGCTCATCTGTTTTCCCCAAACATTTTAAATTGGGATGGGGCGAGGGGGGGGGGGATTTATGGGAGAGGAACTCTTTAAGGGGAAGGGGTTTTGAGTTTTTGCCTAGGACACTGCTGATGGACTATCTTAAACTGTACATCAGCAGTGAGGATGTATTTCTAAGTTATGTCAAGGGCAGCTAGAGTGTGTGGTTAGACACCCTTTTTAGCATTTTTATACATCTAAATAAATACAATAGATTAGACAAAGCCCTTGGGTACAGTAAAAATGAAATGAAGATTTTTCTATTGAATTTGTACAATTAAGATAATTGTTCTTGATTTTCTATTTTTATATTTTAAAGAAAAATAAGCATTCATTCAAAACCCAGTTATTAAAAATCCTAAATACTATCATTACTGAATGTCTTTGCATAGCCTCAGAGTAATAAATGGGAGAGAGAACCCCAGTAAGTGCTTTAATAACTGGCTGCCATTTGCTGAACAATGGTCATCAAAAATATCAGCTATTGATATATAGAGAACCATTAGTTTTTGTAACACCAAGAAAACATTTAAAATTTGCCTAAAATTAGACAATGTTATTAATTTCCATCTGAAAGACAGTATTCAAGATATTTGGTGAAGAAATCTTCAATCTTGAATAGAATTTCCTTGTACTTCTAAAAGCGTTTCTATTATGTGGGGATAAAGTTTCAGTTTTCTTACAAATCATCTGAGGTGCCAATACATACCCCGTCCAAAATATGTTTCTCTTAATTAAAATGACAACTTTACTTCCCTTTCATGTTGCATTACATTTTAGTGTAGGTTGATGTAAAGCATGTTTAAAACACTGAAAAGGTTGTATTATTCAAAGCATCTTTTTAAAAAATTCCTACACAGAGAATTATGACTTCTTATTTTTGCTTTGTTAGCCAGGCATATGTTAGCCGTTTCATAAAGACGAGTGAAGACTTCATATTTATACTGCATTTCTCATTGCCCGTGCTAATTAAAGTTATTTTTAACCACGTATTTGTTAATATGTTGTAATATCCTAGTGTGGACATGGCAGGTTTTAGCCTTGACACCATTAGAAGGCTGAGGTAAACTCTAATGAGGAGCCCAAGGTTTGCCTCTCAGCTAACCCATATTAGAACCACAACTGCCTTGTCTTCACTAGGATTTTGCCTCATGTTAGTTACCACATGTAAGGTGATTTTTGTACCATGGATTAGTTACTTTCCTAGTGGGGACTCACCCCTGATGAAACCAAATACCCTGTTTGGAGGGTGGGGAGCAGCAAGTCTCACTAATGCAGTGCACCTTGTCATGAATTTTTAAAATAATCTTTTGTACATCTCCAGTTTTATAATATCACCTGGCACAAGGCTCCTGACACCAGGGTGGGGAAAAAGATGTTTTCATTACCCAATGTGCCTTTTTGGTAATCTGGAGATATTCAGAACAATGTTTTGTTTTTAGTATTGTTAATGTTTTATGAAATGCCACATCATGTCAGTTTAATTTTTTTTGGCTCCCTCATCTCTAAGGTTATGGTAGTATTTATTTTAATAGGGTACAACAGAACATAACTTGAAGTAACAGTACACAACATACATTTATATAGAGCTTTATTTCTAAATATCAGATATGCCAGCCCACAATATCTTAAAAAAGTGAATGCATCAATTCATTTTGAATTCCCAATGGACAGTACATAGTGATTGACTTTATGCATTTCTATCCAAACATCACCT
>NW_020711165.1:0-1493 GCF_002925995.2 Terrapene triunguis | reverse complement strand
TTCTTTAAAAAAGCACAGGGAAAAGCTATGAGAAAACTCTGCAGCTATTTCATAGCCAGAATTAGTTGTGCAATTTGATAAACTGAAATAATTTACATTTTAAGTGACTATCTCAACAAAACGAATGAGGTTTTATCACACTCTTAATAAGATTGGCCCTTCTGAGAAGTTTTACAATCAGGTAGGTTAACTTTTCTTCAAAATGACTCCATATATTCCCTAATATATACTGTTTATTACTTGATCAGATTGTTAATAATGCAAAGATTAAATAATCCTGTGACAATTTGTTTTACTCTTTATGTAAGCACTACTTTACATGTACATTCAAAATTATTTACATTCCAATACTTTTCAGATAATTTTCCTAGCAATATAATTTGAGATTTGTACAGCATGTTGAATTAGTAATTTGTTTCTTTTGCGATTATGTTTTATTCAACAACACTGGGCCCGATCCCGTTCTCAGAGATGTGCGAGGGAGATTTGTAACAAATGACTTCCTGTATTTAGAATACCAGAAGAGACTTACTGTGCCACACCTAGCTGTCATCAGTCTGCCTGTTAACGTTACAGTTTTCTACCTCTGACAGTGGGGCCGAATCTTTTTGTTTCTGTTACTTTAAAGGGAAAAAAGGGAATTTATTTCCACAATCAGTCAATCCAGAAAATTGCATCATATTCTCCTTCAGAAATGAGGGGGAATTAAGCATGTGCCTAAAGCAGATCATGAGCTCAAGTGTACTGCTGAATAGGGATTTTACCACATAATAAAAAGAGGCATATTTATACATTGGTTGACAGATCTTCCCTCCAATGGCTGTTCACACAGCAGGAGAAGATTTCCTGCGGAAATCTATAGGACCAAAGTTAGTCAAAACTGGAATTATTGTTGTTAAATAGTACTTTGTGTTTTGTTTGAACTATTTTATGGACTTTTCCATTTTTAAACAAATTTAAACAAACAAAATTGTTTTCTGTTTTTTTTGTTTGGGTTTTTTTATACAATTTTAATTGTTTATATTCATAGAATCATAGAATATCAGGGTTGGAAGGGACCTCAGGAGGTCATCTAGTCCAACCCCCTGCTCAAAGCAGGACCTAATCCCAACTAAATCATCCCAGCCAGGGTTTTGTCAAGCCTGACCTTAAAAACCTCTGCTTCACCACCCTCCTAGTGAAAAAGTTTTTCCTAATATCCAATCTAAACCTCCCCCACTGCAACTTGAGACCGTTACTCCTTGTTCTGTCATCTGGTACCACTGAGAACAGTCTAGATCCATCCTCTTTGGAACCCCCTTTCAGGTAGTTGAAAGCAGCTATCAAATCCCCCCTCATTCTTCTCTTCTGCAGACTAAACAATCCCAGTTCCCTCAGCCTCTCCTCATAAGTCATGTGCTCCAGGCCCCTAATCATTTTTGTTGTCCTTCACTGGACTCTTTCCAATTTTACAGTCCTTTCACCCTTACTCAAAAGATTGCATTCAGCACTGT
>NW_020711164.1:0-1117 GCF_002925995.2 Terrapene triunguis | reverse complement strand
TATAAACAGCCCCAGCCGTGAGCCACCTTTCACGTTTCTTTAAACCCGCTCACTGGATGGCATGGGAGGTGAAGTGCCACATCTGGACACGAATGCGGCCGTCCCTTCTCGGCAGGAGCCGGGGGACCTGGCTGCCTTGAGCAAGGCTGAGCGGAGCTCTGAGCTGGCGGCTGGGGTCGGGCTGGAGGCCGAAGCCTCTCCCCACGCATGGGGCTGGTTTACTCCCATGGTGCTTTCCCATTCTCTGTGCTCTTTGCCAGCTCAGGCAGCACCAGGCTCGGGGGGGGGGTTGTTCCATGCAGTCTGGCAGCGCAAAGGTTTGGTTGTACAGGCTGCAAGTTCTTTGGAGCAGCAGGGACAGGCTCTTACTGCGGGGGTACCTACACAGGAGCGAGTTCCCGGCCTGGATGGAGACTCGCGCTTGCGGGGCCAAGCGAGCGTGTTACAAACAGCACCGTGGGCGTTGTGGCTCTGGCACGGAGCAGGGCTAGTCTGAGCTCAGACCTGGGGGCAGCAAGTCTCTGCCCGAGCCAAGGAGCAATCGCTCACCCTGGGCATCACCACACCCACAGCCACTCCAGTTACTGTATTTCCCAGGCTGGAGGGGACTGGGGGGGCTGCGTGAATGTGTTTATGACACAGAGAGGTGGCCTGAAAATGGGCAGTGACAGGCCGCAGGCACCACAGGCCTTGTATCCTATGAGCCTCTTCGTCCCA
Organism: Terrapene triunguis; assembly: GCF_002925995.2. Lineage (NCBI taxonomy): Eukaryota > Metazoa > Chordata > Testudines > Emydidae > Terrapene > Terrapene triunguis. Next base: position 400 of record NW_020711164.1, on the reverse strand, counting down.
AACATACTCGATGGGAACAGCTGGAGGGGCGTGGAACACCCTCATGTCCCACGTCTGTATGTACCACGGGCGAGGACTGAGAGGACCCATCACATGCCACCTCCATCTGTAACATGGGTAGCACCAAGAGCATTTGTGCTTGGCTCTGGTCTCCCACGATGTGAACTGTGTGGAAACGCTTTGATGCAATTAACCAAATGACTCAGGCCAAGGGAGAAATTCACAGCCTCAGGGGGCTGGTGCAAAATGAAATTTGCTTTGTGAAATACAAATGTAGTGTATGTGTCAGATTTATCCCTGTTAGCATGTGTGTCCATGTTAGATAGATAGACGGGGGCGGGGAGGGTGGAATGAGATAGATAGATAGATAGATAGATAGATAGATAGATAGATAGATAGA
>NW_020711163.1:0-1104 GCF_002925995.2 Terrapene triunguis | reverse complement strand
TATAAACAGCCCCAGCCGTGAGCCACCTTTCACGTTTCTTTAAACCCACTCACTGGATGGCAGGGGAGGTGAAGTGCCACATCTGGACACGAATGCGGCTGTCCCTTCTCGGCAGGAGCCGGGGGACCTGGCTGCCTTGAGCGAGGCTGAGCGGAGCTCTGAGCTGGCAGCTGGGGTCGGGCTGGAGGCCGAAGCATGGGGCTGGTTTACTCCCATGGTGCTTTCCCATTCTCTGTGCTCTTTGCCAGCTCAGGCAGCACCAGGCTCGGGGGGGGTTGTTCCATGCAGTCTGGCAGCGCAAAGGTTTGCTTGTACAGGCTGCAAGTTCCTTGGAGCAGCAGGGACAGGCTCTTACTGCGGGGGTACCTACACAGGAGCGAGTTCCCAGCCTGGATGGAGACTCGCGCTTGCGGGGCCAAGCGAGCGTGTTACAAACAGCACCGTGGGCGTTGTGGCTCTGGCACGGAGCAGGGCTAGTCTGAGCTCAGACCTGGGGGCGGCAAGTCTCTGCCCGAGCCAAGGAGCAATCGCTCACTCTGGGCATCACCACACCCACAGCCACTCCAGTTACTGTATTTCCCAGGCTGGAGGGGACTGGAGGGGCTGCGTGAATGTGTTTCTGACACAGAGAGGTGGCCTGAAAATGGGCAGTGACAGGCCGCAGGCACCACAGGCCTTGTGTCCTATGAGCCTCTTCGTCCCAAACATACTCGATGGGAACAGCTGGAGGGGAGTGGAACACCCTCATGTCCCACGTCTGTATGTACCACGGGCGAGCACTGAGAGAACCCATCACATGCCACCTCCATCTGTAACATGGGTAGCACCAAGAGCATTTGTGCTTGGCTCTGCTCTCCCACGATGTGAACTGTGTGGAAACGCTTTGATGCAATTAACCAAATGACTCAGGCCAAGGGAGAAATTCACAGCCTCAGGGGGCTGGTGCAAAATGAAATTTGCTTTGTGAAATACAAATGTAGTGTATGTGTCAGATTTATCCCTGTTAGCATGTGTGTCCATGTTAGATAGATAGACGGGGGCGGGGAGGGTGGAATGGGATAGATAGATAGATAGATAGATAGATAGATAGATAGATAGATAGAT
>NW_020711162.1:0-1138 GCF_002925995.2 Terrapene triunguis | reverse complement strand
TTCACGGGGCCCCACCAACCAGGGGAACACTCCTCAGTATTAACTCTGTAAGTGTTGAATATCCGCCAAGGGCAAATCAACCTTTTGGTGCCACTGTCCAATCAGAACTGATGTTAACACATTTCTGAGCCCTGCCATTGGCTGAGGTGGAGGCTCATTATGGAGCCATAGAAATGAGGGCTAGAAAAGCCCTCTCACTTCAGATCTAGTCCATCTCCCTTAGGACCCTACGGTCCATGGTCCAGGGCTTTGTCCAGCGTTGCTGGAAACGTCCCGAGCAATGGGCCTTCCATCCTTTCCCTGGAGAGACGGAAAAGCCCAGCAGCTCTCACTCTCACATGGCCAGACTGCATTTCTTGTCACATTTTAACACCAATGAATTCAACTTGCTCCAGGGAAGTCCCAAGAATCTGACTGGTGGCTCAGTTGCTTCTCATTTTCATGGTCTAACCCTCTCCTGGCTGAAATGAGGCTGTATTAGCGTGTGCCCGTATGACTAGCGGTAGCTAATGGGGACCCTGCTTTAGCTCAAGGAGGAGAGACCTGGGTGCTTCGAGCCCCAGCTTAGGGGTTCTGCTCCGCATACTGAATAAGCGAGATGCTCTCGAGGAGCCAGTGCAGGGTGTGCACATTCATCACACTTCACTTGTGCACAGCGACTTTCTAAGGTGCCACCCTGGGGACCTCTGAGCTGCCGTGCTGGGGGCCCTTCAATTCCTTGGGTTTGGCTCTCCCTCTCTGGCACCTCAGCCTTTGGGCTGTACAGATTTGACATTGGGGGTGGGGGCGTTTCTGGGCAGCAGGGGGCGTGCGGCTGTCAGTGCTGCCAGCCCCCAGGTGCCCAAGCTTTGCTCTGCCCCGAGCTGGCACAGCTGTTTGCCATCCGGCGGCTCCACGTGCCAGCTCAGGTCAAACAACAAAGAAGCAGCCGACGCTCCAGGGGCTTTTCAAGTCAGCCAAGGCTCTGGGACAGGCCATGGGAGCTCAGAGCCAGGTGACCCAGTCCTCTGCAGGACTGCAGCCTGGGAACGGTGCTGAGAAGGCGAGGAGGGGTGTCTGGCGTCCAGAGGTGAGCGCACCTGCAGCTGCCGTTGGCTTTGCTCGGGGCTGTGGGCGCCAGCACCTCTGGAGATCAGGC
>NW_020711161.1:0-1106 GCF_002925995.2 Terrapene triunguis | reverse complement strand
TTCACGGGGCCCCACCAACCAGGGGAACACTCCTCAGTATTAACTCTCTAAGTGTTGAATATCCGCCAAGGGCAAATCCTCTGATCAACCTTTTGGTGTCACCGTCCAATCAGAACACATTTCTGAGCCCTGCCATTGCCTGAGGTGGAGGCTCATTATGGAGCCATAGAAATGAGGGCTAGAAAAGCCCTCTCACTTCAGATCTAGTCCATCTCCCTTAGGACCCTACGGTCCATGGTCCAGGGCTTTGTCCAGCGTTGCTGGAAACGTCCCGAGCAATGGGGCTTCCATCCTTTCCCTGGAGAGACGGAAAAGCCCAGCAGCTCTCACTCTCACATGGCCAAACTGCATTTCTTGTCACATTTTAACACCAATGAATTCAACTTGGTCCAGGGAGGTCCCAAGTATCTGACTGGTGGCTCAGTTGCTTCTCATTTTCATGGTCTAACCCTCTCCTGGCTGAAATGAGGCTGTATTAGCGTGTGCCCCTATGACTAGCGGTAGCTAATGGGGACCCTCCTTTAGCTCAAGGAGGAGAGACCTGGGTGCTTCGAGCCCCAGCTTAGGGGTTCTGCTCCCCATACTGAATAAGCGAGATGCTCTCGAGGAGCCAGTGCAGGGTGTGCACATTCATCACACTTCACTTGTGCACAGCAACTTTCTAAGGTGCCACCCTGGGGACCTCTGGGCTGCCGTGCTGGGGGCCCTTCAGTTCCTTGGGTTTGGCTCTCCCTCTCTGGCACCTCAGCCTTTGGGCTGCACAGATTTGACATTGGGGGCGGGGGCGTTTCTGGGCAGCAGGGGGCGTGCGGCTGTCAGTGCTGCCAGCCCCCAGGTGCCCAAGCTTTGCTCTGCCCCGAGCTGGCACAGCTGTTTGCCATCCGGCGGCTCCACGTGCCAGCTCAGGTCAAACAACAAAGAAGCAGCTGACGCTCCAGGGGCTTTTCAAGTCAGCCAAGGCTCTGGGACAGGCCATGGGAGCTCAGAGCCAGGTGACCCAGTCCTCTGCAGGACTGCAGCCTGGGAACGGTGCTGAGAAGGCGAGGAGGGGGGTCTGGCTGTCGCGGAGTGTGGGGGGACTCAGGGCCCTGCACCCCCGGCGCCCT
>NW_020711160.1:0-3160 GCF_002925995.2 Terrapene triunguis | reverse complement strand
CTGTCAGCATTCACAGACCACAGTAAGAACAGACCCAGTTCGTCACATCTCTCCCCCCTCCGAGACCGAACTGAGCGGGGTCACTTTAGCCAGTGACCCGGGGAAGTTCGAACCTAGCCCCGTTCCCATGGATGCCCCAGCATCCCTCCCATTCCTGGGTGAGAATTACACCAGGCCCCTCCAGTTTCACGCCCCCCCTTAGGTCGGGGGTGCTCAAAGGCATTCGCCGTTCGCATGTGGGAAGGGTTATGCGGCCTGTGCCCTTTTCCCACCCCAATACCCCTGGGGTTCCAACTGGGCTGGGGTCTTCTCCCAGCACTCCAGTCTGGAGGTCTGTGCTTCGGGCTCTCTTGGTTCAGAGCCCCCCTTTTAACCTTGGCCACCCTCTGGACAGGCTCCTCTATGCTGGGCAAGGGTCCTACAACCGTTTTCCCCTTGTCCCGGGCCTTCCTCCCCCTCTGACAGGGGTCACAGGATCGGCAGTACTGTCGGACAGTAACAAAGACCCCAGGCCAGTAAAAGCTCCGTAGCAGCCTCTGCTGGGTACGCCAGGTTCCCTGGTGCCCTGAGAGGGGGGTGTCATGGGCCCGGTACAGCAGCTGGCGGCGATACTTCTGGGGTACCACCAGCTGCCTCCTGATCCCTCCTGACTCCATTTTCCCTGGGGGAGCCCATTCTCGGTACAGGAACCCCTTCTCCCACAGGAACCTTTTCCGGCCACCCCTCCCCATGATCTGTACCGCACCGAGGTCGGCCAGGTCCCTTATCTTCCGCAAGGAGGGATCTTTCTGCACCCCGGCCTGGAACTCAGCAGCTGGGACAGGGATGGCTACCTGTTCTCTCTCGCCGGCTGGGTCTGAAGCCGCAGCCTCCCTGAGCCGTGTCCCTGGGTGTTCCCTCCCCACCCGGTTAGGGTCCTGCGCCTTGGGCAAGGAGCCCTTCCCAAGGCCAGGGCGCAGTGCCCCTCGCCGGCTCTGACTGCGGGTCACAACCAGTGCATTCTGGGGGTTGCTTGGCCAGTCCTCCAGGTCCCCCCCCATCAACACCTCAGTGGGCAAATACGGGTGTACCCCCACGTCCTTGGGGCCCTCCTTGGCCCCCCACTTCAGGTGTACCCTCGCCACGGGCACTTTGACTGGTGTTCCGCCCACTCCCGTCAGGGTCAGGTGGGTGTTGGGCACCACCTGATCTGAGGCCACCACCTCGGGCCGGACCAGTGTCACCTCTGAGCCCGTATCCCAGTATCCATTGACCTGCTTCCCATCCACCTCCAGGGAAACAAGGTACTCACTCCGGAGGGACCGCCCCGCGCCCACCGTATAAACCAAAAACCCTGAGTCTGGAGCATCCAGCCCCCCAGAGGAGCTGGTCTGGAGCTCTCCTCCCTCCTTAGCAGGTGGTACTCTGCCAGCCCCCCTTCCTTGGGAATGCTGCCTCTCGCCCAGCTGGGTCTCTACCCAGTCAACCCTCTGTGGGTTCGGTCTGCTCAGTCTGTCCCTGAGCCTGGGGCACTGGGCCCGTATGTGACCTCTCTGGTCACAGTGATAGCAGACCATGTCCCATGGGTCCCCTCGAGTGGGTTGGATGGACCTGACGCTGGATCTTCCCCTTTGGTGGGGTTTTTCCGTATTTTCCCGCTGGGAGGTCCCATGGTGACTCTCGCTCTGCGTTGTGGTGAGACTGTTCCTTTGGGACTCCTCCCTGTTATCCCCTGCCCGACTGTTCACAAACTCGTCGGCCAACTGGCCTGCGTGCTGCGGGTTCTCTGGCTTTTGGTCCATCAACCATCGCCTCAGGTCGGATGGGCACTGCTCATACACGTGCTCCAGTACGAATAGGTCAAGCAGGTCCTCCATAGTTTGGGCCCCCGCCGTCCACTTGCGGGCATACCCCTGCGCCCGGTTGGCTAGTTGCAGGTATGTGACCTCACGGGTTTTACGCTGATTCCGGAACCTTTGCCGGTACATCTCAGGGGTCAGCCCAAACTCGCGGAGCAGGGCCTTTTTGAACAGTTCGTAGTTCCCTGTCTCCGCCCCTTTCAGTCGGCTGTACACTTCCCTAGCTGTGGGGTCCAGTGAGGGAATGAGAAACTGGAGCCTGTCTGCAGGGTCAACCTGGAGCAGCTCGCAGGTATTCTCAAAGGCCGTCAGGAAGGTATCCATGTCCTCCCCCTCCTTACGCTGGGCCAGCAAGCACTTATCAAATCTCTTTGCAGTCTTGGGTCCCCCCTCGCTCACCGCAGCTGGGGCCCCACTGCTCTTCAGCCTGGCCAGTTCCAGCTCATGCTGACGCTGTTTTTCCCGTTCTACCCGCTCTTCCCGCTCATGCTGACGTTGTCTCTCCTTCTCTTCCCGCTCCTGCTTCAGTTCTTGCTGCCTTAATTCGAGCTCCTTCAGTCTCAGCTCCCTGTCACATTCCAGTCGCATCCGCTCCAGGGACAGGGAGCTCCGCCGGGACGATCCCCTGCTGGCTGCCGGGGTCAGGGTGCCCTCGGTATTCGCTGGGCTTCCCCCAACCCCTCCCCTAGGTATAGGTAGGCAGGGTCTCGGGATGTCCTCGGCAGCAGTCTGACCCCTCCCAGCCATGTCAGGCCCCGGGGCCCACGCTGCATCCACCGGGCGGCTTCCCTCAGGGACAGGGCTCGGTTCATCCAAGCGATCCCTCTCCTCCAGCCGGGCAATGAGCTGTTCTTTGGTGGACCTCCCAATGCGCAGCCCCCTCTGCCTGCACAGCTCCACCAGGTCGCTCTTAAGGCGTTTAGCATACATCCTCCTGCTGGCCACTCGCCGGCCTGTGCTCTCCGCTTTCCACCGTTCCAGGGGGACCTCTAGTGTGCCAGCCCTTCTCGAGGTCACCACCTCTCTGCCAGGGTCGAGCTGCAGACTCCTCCGCCCCGGGACCGCTCGCTGCGATCCCCAGGGGACCCTGTTACTGCAACAGTCCTTCTCTCTGGTCAAACACTCCCAGGAGTTAATCGCCCCCTGAAACCGTCTCTCTCTGATTCTTCAGCCCACCTGGTCCCCGTCGATCCCCCTTCGTTTTGCTGCTCCCCAGTCACTTACTGCAGGAAGCGCCGTCCACGGGGTGCAGTAGATCCCACCGCTGCCACCAGTTGTCGCGGAGTGTGGGGGGACTCAGGGCCCTGCACCCCCGGCGCCCT
>NW_020711159.1:0-1106 GCF_002925995.2 Terrapene triunguis | reverse complement strand
TTCACGGGGCCCCACCAACCAGGGGAACACTCCTCAGTATTAACTCTCTAAGTGTTGAATATCCGCCAAGGGCAAATCCTCTGATCAACCTTTTGGTGTCACCGTCCAATCAGAACACATTTCTGAGCCCTGCCATTGCCTGAGGTGGAGGCTCATTATGGAGCCATAGAAATGAGGGCTAGAAAAGCCCTCTCACTTCAGATCTAGTCCATCTCCCTTAGGACCCTACGGTCCATGGTCCAGGGCTTTGTCCAGCGTTGCTGGAAACGTCCCGAGCAATGGGGCTTCCATCCTTTCCCTGGAGAGACGGAAAAGCCCAGCAGCTCTCACTCTCACATGGCCAAACTGCATTTCTTGTCACATTTTAACACCAATGAATTCAACTTGGTCCAGGGAGGTCCCAAGTATCTGACTGGTGGCTCAGTTGCTTCTCATTTTCATGGTCTAACCCTCTCCTGGCTGAAATGAGGCTGTATTAGCGTGTGCCCCTATGACTAGCGGTAGCTAATGGGGACCCTCCTTTAGCTCAAGGAGGAGAGACCTGGGTGCTTCGAGCCCCAGCTTAGGGGTTCTGCTCCCCATACTGAATAAGCGAGATGCTCTCGAGGAGCCAGTGCAGGGTGTGCACATTCATCACACTTCACTTGTGCACAGCAACTTTCTAAGGTGCCACCCTGGGGACCTCTGGGCTGCCGTGCTGGGGGCCCTTCAGTTCCTTGGGTTTGGCTCTCCCTCTCTGGCACCTCAGCCTTTGGGCTGCACAGATTTGACATTGGGGGCGGGGGCGTTTCTGGGCAGCAGGGGGCGTGCGGCTGTCAGTGCTGCCAGCCCCCAGGTGCCCAAGCTTTGCTCTGCCCCGAGCTGGCACAGCTGTTTGCCATCCGGCGGCTCCACGTGCCAGCTCAGGTCAAACAACAAAGAAGCAGCTGACGCTCCAGGGGCTTTTCAAGTCAGCCAAGGCTCTGGGACAGGCCATGGGAGCTCAGAGCCAGGTGACCCAGTCCTCTGCAGGACTGCAGCCTGGGAACGGTGCTGAGAAGGCGAGGAGGGGGGTCTGGCTGTCGCGGAGTGTGGGGGGACTCAGGGCCCTGCACCCCCGGCGCCCT
>NW_020711158.1:0-3160 GCF_002925995.2 Terrapene triunguis | reverse complement strand
CTGTCAGCATTCACAGACCACAGTAAGAACAGACCCAGTTCGTCACATCTCTCCCCCCTCCGAGACCGAACTGAGCGGGGTCACTTTAGCCAGTGACCCGGGGAAGTTCGAACCTAGCCCCGTTCCCATGGATGCCCCAGCATCCCTCCCATTCCTGGGTGAGAATTACACCAGGCCCCTCCAGTTTCACGCCCCCCCTTAGGTCGGGGGTGCTCAAAGGCATTCGCCGTTCGCATGTGGGAAGGGTTATGCGGCCTGTGCCCTTTTCCCACCCCAATACCCCTGGGGTTCCAACTGGGCTGGGGTCTTCTCCCAGCACTCCAGTCTGGAGGTCTGTGCTTCGGGCTCTCTTGGTTCAGAGCCCCCCTTTTAACCTTGGCCACCCTCTGGACAGGCTCCTCTATGCTGGGCAAGGGTCCTACAACCGTTTTCCCCTTGTCCCGGGCCTTCCTCCCCCTCTGACAGGGGTCACAGGATCGGCAGTACTGTCGGACAGTAACAAAGACCCCAGGCCAGTAAAAGCTCCGTAGCAGCCTCTGCTGGGTACGCCAGGTTCCCTGGTGCCCTGAGAGGGGGGTGTCATGGGCCCGGTACAGCAGCTGGCGGCGATACTTCTGGGGTACCACCAGCTGCCTCCTGATCCCTCCTGACTCCATTTTCCCTGGGGGAGCCCATTCTCGGTACAGGAACCCCTTCTCCCACAGGAACCTTTTCCGGCCACCCCTCCCCATGATCTGTACCGCACCGAGGTCGGCCAGGTCCCTTATCTTCCGCAAGGAGGGATCTTTCTGCACCCCGGCCTGGAACTCAGCAGCTGGGACAGGGATGGCTACCTGTTCTCTCTCGCCGGCTGGGTCTGAAGCCGCAGCCTCCCTGAGCCGTGTCCCTGGGTGTTCCCTCCCCACCCGGTTAGGGTCCTGCGCCTTGGGCAAGGAGCCCTTCCCAAGGCCAGGGCGCAGTGCCCCTCGCCGGCTCTGACTGCGGGTCACAACCAGTGCATTCTGGGGGTTGCTTGGCCAGTCCTCCAGGTCCCCCCCCATCAACACCTCAGTGGGCAAATACGGGTGTACCCCCACGTCCTTGGGGCCCTCCTTGGCCCCCCACTTCAGGTGTACCCTCGCCACGGGCACTTTGACTGGTGTTCCGCCCACTCCCGTCAGGGTCAGGTGGGTGTTGGGCACCACCTGATCTGAGGCCACCACCTCGGGCCGGACCAGTGTCACCTCTGAGCCCGTATCCCAGTATCCATTGACCTGCTTCCCATCCACCTCCAGGGAAACAAGGTACTCACTCCGGAGGGACCGCCCCGCGCCCACCGTATAAACCAAAAACCCTGAGTCTGGAGCATCCAGCCCCCCAGAGGAGCTGGTCTGGAGCTCTCCTCCCTCCTTAGCAGGTGGTACTCTGCCAGCCCCCCTTCCTTGGGAATGCTGCCTCTCGCCCAGCTGGGTCTCTACCCAGTCAACCCTCTGTGGGTTCGGTCTGCTCAGTCTGTCCCTGAGCCTGGGGCACTGGGCCCGTATGTGACCTCTCTGGTCACAGTGATAGCAGACCATGTCCCATGGGTCCCCTCGAGTGGGTTGGATGGACCTGACGCTGGATCTTCCCCTTTGGTGGGGTTTTTCCGTATTTTCCCGCTGGGAGGTCCCATGGTGACTCTCGCTCTGCGTTGTGGTGAGACTGTTCCTTTGGGACTCCTCCCTGTTATCCCCTGCCCGACTGTTCACAAACTCGTCGGCCAACTGGCCTGCGTGCTGCGGGTTCTCTGGCTTTTGGTCCATCAACCATCGCCTCAGGTCGGATGGGCACTGCTCATACACGTGCTCCAGTACGAATAGGTCAAGCAGGTCCTCCATAGTTTGGGCCCCCGCCGTCCACTTGCGGGCATACCCCTGCGCCCGGTTGGCTAGTTGCAGGTATGTGACCTCACGGGTTTTACGCTGATTCCGGAACCTTTGCCGGTACATCTCAGGGGTCAGCCCAAACTCGCGGAGCAGGGCCTTTTTGAACAGTTCGTAGTTCCCTGTCTCCGCCCCTTTCAGTCGGCTGTACACTTCCCTAGCTGTGGGGTCCAGTGAGGGAATGAGAAACTGGAGCCTGTCTGCAGGGTCAACCTGGAGCAGCTCGCAGGTATTCTCAAAGGCCGTCAGGAAGGTATCCATGTCCTCCCCCTCCTTACGCTGGGCCAGCAAGCACTTATCAAATCTCTTTGCAGTCTTGGGTCCCCCCTCGCTCACCGCAGCTGGGGCCCCACTGCTCTTCAGCCTGGCCAGTTCCAGCTCATGCTGACGCTGTTTTTCCCGTTCTACCCGCTCTTCCCGCTCATGCTGACGTTGTCTCTCCTTCTCTTCCCGCTCCTGCTTCAGTTCTTGCTGCCTTAATTCGAGCTCCTTCAGTCTCAGCTCCCTGTCACATTCCAGTCGCATCCGCTCCAGGGACAGGGAGCTCCGCCGGGACGATCCCCTGCTGGCTGCCGGGGTCAGGGTGCCCTCGGTATTCGCTGGGCTTCCCCCAACCCCTCCCCTAGGTATAGGTAGGCAGGGTCTCGGGATGTCCTCGGCAGCAGTCTGACCCCTCCCAGCCATGTCAGGCCCCGGGGCCCACGCTGCATCCACCGGGCGGCTTCCCTCAGGGACAGGGCTCGGTTCATCCAAGCGATCCCTCTCCTCCAGCCGGGCAATGAGCTGTTCTTTGGTGGACCTCCCAATGCGCAGCCCCCTCTGCCTGCACAGCTCCACCAGGTCGCTCTTAAGGCGTTTAGCATACATCCTCCTGCTGGCCACTCGCCGGCCTGTGCTCTCCGCTTTCCACCGTTCCAGGGGGACCTCTAGTGTGCCAGCCCTTCTCGAGGTCACCACCTCTCTGCCAGGGTCGAGCTGCAGACTCCTCCGCCCCGGGACCGCTCGCTGCGATCCCCAGGGGACCCTGTTACTGCAACAGTCCTTCTCTCTGGTCAAACACTCCCAGGAGTTAATCGCCCCCTGAAACCGTCTCTCTCTGATTCTTCAGCCCACCTGGTCCCCGTCGATCCCCCTTCGTTTTGCTGCTCCCCAGTCACTTACTGCAGGAAGCGCCGTCCACGGGGTGCAGTAGATCCCACCGCTGCCACCAGTTGTCGCGGAGTGTGGGGGGACTCAGGGCCCTGCACCCCCGGCGCCCT